>NC_056751.1:744177557-744200057 GCF_019279795.1 Protopterus annectens | reverse complement strand
TATATATATATATATATATAAAAAATGACATATATATGTATGGATGTCTGCATATGTATATATCTATATGTGGATATTTATGTATATCTGTATGTCTATTTATGTATACATATGTAATACAGAGAGGGAGATATATATCTATTTAGTTTTATATATATATATATATACACACACACACACACACACGCACATACATCTACATATTTAGCTGCATGTCCTGTAATGTTGAATGGCATTGCTGGATGCTATGTTTGTGGAAACGTCAGGGTTATATATATCTGTGGTGGCTTGGTGGCTTAGTGGTAAATCACTTTGCCTATGGTGTGCAGGCTCTTGGGTTTGAGCCTTGGAGGGACTGTTTAATTTGTTGCTGGCCATAATGAGGCCCGTTGGATACAGAGTGGTTGAAGCACTTTTACGCAGTTGTCAGCGGGTTTGCACGATGGTAAGCACTGCTAACTTCCTGCAACATCCGCTTACACATGGTTAGCCTCATTATTGCTTACTCTGTGTTTCCCGTCATGCAAACATACTTGCACCTGCTTACTTATCCTTACTACTGCTCTATTTTTGACAGTAATAGTCTACTGGTTCTTGGGAGGTAGTGGATTTGGCAAGTGTATGGGGTTATCATTCATTACACTGCTTACTACTCCAGTTCACACATATATGTTAATTATTAGGTTATACAACTAAATATATTGATCATAACAGTGATTTGACATGGAAATGGAATGTACTGCAGTGGGTTTCAAACCGGGATTGACTACTCATGAGGCGAATGCTCTGCCCATTACAATATTGCTGTACTGCTTCATTTGCACATATCCTGCTTTTTATCCTCATTTTGCTATTTCAGCTACATTAACTGTAGCTAAGCGATGGGCACACCTGCACACCTATGGTTAGCTTTAATTGGTGTTTTAAAAGCTATAGATAGGTTTATTCTTTTAATTTATATGTCATGTTGCTGTTGCACACATGGGGGTCTGTTGGTGGGGATATGAGGACACCTCTGAGTGATATCACTCATTTCTTAACAGCTTCTGCTGTTCAACATTGCAGGGGCATGTTTATTCTGAAAGCTCTGATCTCAGACATGCCCCCTGCACTCATACATGCCCCGTGTAAGCCTAGGAGCTCGGCCAGTGTGCCTTCAGTACTATGTACGGCTCGCTGCCATCCTGCTCCTAAATGGGTGCTTCCATGCAGGGCTAAGCTAGTCCTGCACAGGAGGTTAGTGAATCCGGGGGTTTGATTTCTATTTTCTAGTAACTGCTTTTTTGGTATTAACCAGAATTAAACTAACAGCCACCAGAATTGTATGAACTTAATATGTCTAAGCAATTCAGATCCAATATCCAGCTCAAAACAATGTCATTAGTTACACCCAGTTGCTCATCCAGTATTTCTGACATAGTACTCTGTAAGGAATTTGTTAAGTCTGCCAACTCATTACACTCCCAAAACATATGTTCTCAGGTACCTATTTCTTCCGCATCACAGTTCCAGCATTTTCCATCTACCTGAGGAAAACATCTTTGGAGTTCGACTGACCTGTGCAACTCTTGACCTTTAGCAAATTAAAATAATAATAAATATAAAATAGTAATATGTTAAGTGATTTAGCCAATCTGAGGTGATTACAGCAGGTTTAAAACCTAGAGTCCTAAATAATATCCTGTCCTCAGATAAAAAATAATGTATAAATAATCACTACCCACAAGAACTTAACAGTGAATAAAAAAAAAAAACTTTACTTAAGACAATGAAGAAATCAAGACAGTGCTATACTAAGTTTGCAGAGGTAAAGATAGTTGTACAGGCAGACTACTTAAAAAAAAAAAAAACCTCAAAGAGACATCCCTAGCTGTATCTAACTGAAAAATACCGAACCCTTGATTGTTTTAAGTGCTAAAATATTATACAAGGCAAATTTCAGATAGCACTTACATAGATGTTGACAAAATAAACTATTCCAGCAAGACTCACTCTGCACTGATTTCAGCTCAACATACATACTTCCGCTTATGGATGCCACGGTGGTGCAGGAGTTAGCATTGTCGCCTCACAGCAAGAGGTTCTCCCATTCAATTCTCAGCTGGAGTGCCTTCTGTGTGGAGTCTGCATGTCCTCCCCATGGTCGAGTGACGTTAAAGACATGCAGGTAGGTGTGAGCTTGAATAGGCATGCCTTCGTTGAAGGTTGGGTGTCAGGCTGGCAATGTAAAAATCCACTGCCAATCATGAGTGGACCAGAGTTCCTTTGTGGCAACCCCTAACCGGGAAAAGCCAAGAGTCTTATACATACTTCCGCTTATCTTTTTCCCCACAGAAACTAGAGGTAATTACATCATTTTTTTCTCATACACAGATGTAAACAATGGATTTCATTTGTATCTATTAAATGCTTACATAATTAGCTGCTTCATTGCACAGCCCTGGGTTTAGAGGTTTTCTAATTCAGTTTTATGACATGCCAGCAATTAGAGGCAAGCAGTTAGTCCTTCCTTGTGAAACTGCATTTCCATTAGAATAATTTATAGGCTTTGAACATTTATTTATTTTATCCTTTGTTGAGCAGGCTTATCCCACTGGTCTGATAGAGTCTTTCTAGGGGAGAACCAATATTTGCTGTGTTGCTTAAAAAAAATACAGTTCTCCTGTCACTGTTAGGACATCTTAAAATACAACTTGATATTGCAGTTTTCTGTTACATATTTTACAAAGCTTAAATATAGTTTGCAGATGTGTTGCTGTCCGAAATGAAAAAAAAAAGCAAATTACAGGCATCACATTCTTAACTACATTTTCTCTACTCTGGCACCATAAATTTCCCCATCACTACTTTTAAGTCTTCTGAAGGCATCCTTCAAGAAATGATGCCTTAGACACAGACTGTGAGCATTGCGTTAGCAAACCACATGCTATGCACCCAACCCTGACACATAATATAATGTCATATGCTGATGCTGTAAAAAAGTCCTTAACTATGCTTACTAGACCTCTAGGAATTAAGTCTCAGCAAAGATTAAAATCAGATATTGCATTACCTAATATCTCACCTTTAAAAAAATATTGCAGTAAGACAAAAGGCCTCAATGACAGTACACCAGACCATCCAACAGCTGAGAGAGACAGATTCCCCACTCACTAGGCTGGACAAAGACAGAGTGACAGTGAGTTGTTTTTCAGGTACCAGGACCTCAGATGTCTCAAGGGCCCTGAGAACCCTGGCACCAGAAAAAATATAATTATTTTCATGGCAGTTTTCTGTGTGAGGGTGACTGACATGGGATGACAAAAAAAAAAACTCATGGGAGATGCAGAAGGACATGTTTGAACTTTCTCTGCATGTCGTAAATTTAGACCAGACACTGATACACAGCAGGATTCTCCTTTCTCCACAAATTATGACTAAGTACAAAGAAAAAATGATTGGTTTCAACAATTGGCTAAATAGAGTGATTCTGTTGGGGGATCCATCCAGCTTGTTACAGCATGCAACAAAATGCACGACAGTTCTACTTACTTGGAAAGGTTGGTCTGCACCTTGTTCAAAGGATTCTGAATACTGGATAAAGCCCTTGCTGCCCCTATAATACCCCTTTATATGCAAAGTTCAGCTAATTAAATTTCCAGTGTAGCAAACATATTAATAAAAAGCAGGAACAAATTGATGCGGCTTTGCTTATGTCAAATGTCTATGCAACAAGCCTCCCAGTCTTCAGGCACTCCTCCATTTGGAAGGTATCCATTTATGTGCAGTTACTGAAACATGGTTTAAATGCCAGAAAATGCTCCAACCATACCTGGGTTTAGCACCAACTATGTCTTCAGACCAAATAGCATCTGCGGTGGCATATCTGTATTTGTCAGAGATCATATCACCTCTAGACAGATTCCTGGAGACCCACAAATGGAACTTATCAAACACCAACTCACACTAAACAAAATCAAGTGCCAGTTTGTTGCCATTTACATGATGTCTTCCATGACCCAGAAGTTCATGTCAGGTTCCTAAATGTCATAGATGAACTCCTCATAAATAAGAGCACCTTCATTTTGGTAGAATTACCTACCCATTAATTGACTGGAGTATTGACCACTGCAATGTAGGATATGCCCAGAAGTTTTTCTTTTTGCATATAATAAATACAAATGCAGTGGACAAGTCTGTCACAAGCACATTTGGAGAACAAAATATTCTGGACCTGATGCTTATAAATGTAGTGTCAACATTCATAACTCCATGAGTAACTCCTTGTCTGATTAAGTCAGATCATAATCTTGTAACATTTTACTTTTAAACTATCTAATATCACCTCAGCAGATGCTTTGCAAAGGAGTTTTATATCCACATAAATAAAGATATAGAACTGTCAGTTCCATTTGGATCCAAATGCAACGAGAAATTTAAAAGCAAATCACCATGGTGGTCCTACCACATAAGCAAAGAAAATGTGTAATAAAAGGAAAAGAAGCTCATTAGAGTTTAAAACAGATCTAAATATCCCCAAGTCAATGCAAATATTCTAAATTTGACCAAGAGTTTGAAAAAGACTAGATCAAGTAAGGCGTCCCATTAACTCAAGTTAGCATCTGAATCAATGAGTTACAAATCTTTCTTTAATGCTGTTAGAAAGCTAAGAAACATCATTCAAAAATGTACAGAACTCATACTGAATGTTAAAACCTGATTGGACCTGGTGGACATTGTCAATACACTAGTTAATAAATTTATTGTGAATTTCAATCTTGGGATGACTATCCAAAGCCCACTGATACCCATATCTATTGTGTATTGTCATTACTAAACAACATGTACTGAAAGTGCTGCCCAAGGCTAAGAACAATTCCTGCATTGGACCCAATAATTGAAAAGGGCTGTTTGTAAATAGTACTAAACCTGCTCTATCTGGAACCTCTCTGTAAGTTATTCAACCTGAGCCTGGATACACGCTCAGTCCCAGAAGTATGGCATACAGCATGGGTGATGCCTCTTCATCAAGGTGGTCCTACTACTGACCCCGGAAGCTATAGGCTCATCAGCCTGATGTGTCTAATTTTAAGGCCATGGAACACGTTATCACAGACATAATTAATGTAGATATTAAAACTCTCATCAGGATAGAGCCACAGAAATTTGATTTTGTAAATGGTAGATCCTGTCTTATGAACCCAGTAAATTTATTTCACACAGAAACATAAGCTGTTAGCAGAGGTCCCTTTATACACACAGCCTGCCATGATTTGTCCAAGGCATTTGACACCATCTCCTTATGCTAGCAAAATTAATAAACTAAAAACATGAAAACTAGACCTCTGTGTGGTAAAATGGATAGTTCATTGACTAAAAGGCAGAACCCACATAGTGCAAGGGACAGAGTCTGTATTTACTTTTCTGTCCTATAGACTAAAAACCAAGACCTATGGTTAACCAACTGTGCAGATGACTGCAAATTGACAGACATCGTCAAATCACCGTTTGACATAGAAGCTCTCCAGCAGGAACTTACAATTATAAATGCCTGGTGCATTGAAAATGGGCTTAAATTAAATGCTAAAAATAAAACATTGTTGCATTTGACAGTCAAACCATCAGACAAACCATCACCTGAGCATATTACACTGACAACACCTGACTTCAAAATAAAAATGTAGATAGAGAATCGGGAAACTGGATTGATAATTCCTTCTCCTTTGATCACCATATACTAACAATTGTCAGGAAATCCTATTTGGTGCAGCTGATCACCATGAGAATATAATTCAGCTCTCAAGATGTTATTGTTCCCTTGTATTCAGCACTGATCAGACCAATTATAGAATATAATACCCCATTCAGGGAGTACCTCACCAGACGTATCAAACAGTTGGAAAGACCCCAGGGGGTCCTTAAAAAGGATCATAGGCTTAAAATCCCTATGCTAGCAGAAAAGTCTGGAAGCACTGTCCCACTTTTTTGTATCTTATAGGCTCCTCATTTGAGACATATGCCTTGACTTCTGGGCAATCAGTGACTCAGTAGTCCAGGATCTCTTGCACCTTCACAAATCAGACAGTCCCACACATACCAGAACAAGGGATCTAAACTGCTTCAGAAGATCAATAAAATGAGGTGGAGAGATTAATTACTCAATGTCTCCCTCACCTCTGGAATAGTCTCTCCCTGTATATAAAGCAGTGTGATACACTACCTTCTTTCAAATAGGATCTTGATAATTGGATGGCTATTCATGACTTAACCCTGAGCTTGACTTGCCTAGCCATCCTTTAAAGGGGAGGTACAGTCTAGGGTGGGAAATGGCAAGTAATAATGGTCACAACACCCAGTAACCTTGAGCTTCCTATGACTTCTATTATTTGAGGTATACCGCATTAGTACATCATCCCATTCCCTTTCTGCACAGAACCACTTACATTGGCATTAGCAGTACCACTCTTTAGCTGGATTGTTATGTTGTAGGGCTGTAAAGCTAAACTCCATCTAAGAAGTTTTCCATTCTGCCCACTTGCTTTATACAGCAACTTTAAAGTGTCGTGGTCTATAATCACTGTGAGCTTTCTATCATAGAAGTGGGATTGTAGCTTTACCAGAGCCAAATTATGCTCAGATGCTCTTTCTCTATGGCCACATAATACTTCTCCTTATGTTGAAGTCTGCAGTTTAAGTACACAATAGGATGTCCTTCTCCATTTAAGCATACCCGAGTAGGTACACTCCTCATGCCATCATTGGAAGTGTCTACCTGCACAACAAATTCTTTATTAATCCAGACTGGCAAGTGCAGGGCATCTACTCAGAGCCTCTTTGAGTGTTTAATTTTTTTCCTCACAGACTGGAAGACCAGGCAATCTTATTCTGTCTCTTCTGTCTGTTAAGCTATTTAAGGGGATTTGCTATCATACTACCATAAAGTAGTGGGTTACAAACTTACTACAGTAGTCAGCAGTCCTTGAAATAATGGCCTCACATGTTTGTTGGTAAAAGGCATAGTCATGCCCAAATAGCATCTATCTTGGCTGGATCTGGCATAATGTTTCCTCCTCCTCCCACTCTATGACCCAGACAGAACACATCTTCCATACTAACCTGGCACTTCTTGGCCTTAGTAGTGACCTAACCTTTGCAGTGTGCTGAACACTTCTACGACATGATGAACTTGTTTTGGCCATGGCCAGCTATAGGTTTCAGTACCATCCAGGTTAACAAAGACATCATCTCCTGATTCTGCTACAATACAATCTACCAGCCTCTGGAAAGTTGCTAGGGTGTTCTTCATTCCAAAAGGGCATTTTACTCAACTCAAATAACCCAAATGGGGTTACAAATGTTAAATTCTCTGGTTTCAGATGTCAAGCATTCCTTCCAGTAACCCTTGTTCAATCCAGTAGCAGTTAGACACTTAGCCCAACCCAACTGCTTTAAGATTTCATCTGTCTTTGACATGGGGTAAGTATCTTATTATGTGTGACTCCTAATAGTCTACATACAATCTGGTGTTGGCATCTTTCTTATTCATTACCACCACTGGTGAGGCCCAGGGACTTTTGAACTCCTGGATTGCTCCCAGTTCCAACATGTTTCTCTGTTAGGGTTTGCCTAACACTTTCATCATATTGTAAGGGGCTTGCCTGATGGGCTTTTGTGCCCTGTGCCCACACAGTACACCATCACATGGGTATGCACTGGCTTTCTACGACATTTATCCTCAAGTTCCTGTATTACTGTTCATACTGGAGATCTGATTAGTCACATAACTAATGAAATCAATTTATTGTTGACTGGGCTATTCTCTCTAAGCTAGTGGCCTCTTTTCAGGGAGACTCAATGTGGTACTTCTGCTGCCAGGAATATTTGGCCAGGCCATAAGAGAACTTCTACTCTTTTCAATAGGTGCCATGGAATTGTTTGTATTCTCTTGAGCTACCACCAACTCAAGCAAATCTCATCTGAAGGATGACACACTCAGAAGTGCAGCTCCCCTAATGCTGCACTGCAGTGTCAGTGCTCCAATCACCTGGAGTGGGAATAGAACTTCCAGGCAAATCTTTTACTGCATCTACTTATTACCCTTTACACTTATTCCTGTATAACTCTTACTAATACATGATACAACAAGCACCTTATAAATGTGTATAAAATTCTCCAGTCCCTACTAACCTCTTCCATATTTACTTTCCCCCACTAACTAATGTTGGACTCTCCTATACTTTCTTCATATTGCTGAACTTGCTGTTCTCTTTCTATTGATGAATTATCCAACTTGCTTCACCTATGATTATACTATTGTTTTTTGATAAAATACATTGCTATCATAGTGAATGCATGTATAACGTACTAGAACTCGTTGCTGTACCACTGAGCATCTTGCATTTTTATTGTAGTTTCTGTTTGTGTTGTAGTAATTGTAGACTGTTTTAATGTTCATTACAACCCAGGTTGGTCCTGCAGTTGGTCATGTTTGATCAATGCTCTACCCTGGTAGATAAAGTAAATAAAATAACATAGCATAAAGATATTTTCAGAATATGGGAAGGAGATAGCTGCATTGTAAGGGCTACCTCATCCACCAAGGTACCAGGCCTAGCCTCACTGAGGAGATCCACCACTAGATCTGCCACCAGGCCCTCTTGCAACCCACTCCAGATACAGAGTACCAGGACCTCTGTTTTATGATAGGGCTTTATCATGTTAACATCATACAGTTTAATAGCGAGCAAAGCTTTCGGAAATAATACTTTGTCAATACTAAAATACATGAGTACATTCTCGATATATATAGGTCCCAGGGTAGTCACATGACCGACAGCCAAAGTCACATGACCTATATTCAAGGCATAGCAAACATGTATTAAAAACTTTTAGTACAAAATGTATATAAAACAATTAAAAACATGAGAAAATTGAAATATATAAACCATATCACAGCTTAGTTCTACTAAGCTTAATCAGTATAGGTTTAATACTAACCAAACTGTTTAGACCAGGAGGAGAATCACTAGCCAGTCTTAAGATCCATCTATATTCTTTGGTTTCAAGGGAATTATTTATATCCCCACCCCTGACAGAAGGATGTATAGAGTCTATAGCCCTGAATTTAAATGTGTGTCCATTTCCACAATCCATAATATGTTTACACAGTGCATTTCTATCTATGTGCCTCCTAATATCTGATTTATGTTCTGTGATTCTTTCCTTCAACTTCCGTGTAGTTTTGCCTACATAGAAGGAATCACAGGCCACGCAGGTAGCTAGATATACTATGTGTGTAGTGGTGCATGTTGCAGATGTGTGAAACTTAAATTTCTTATTGGTTACTGGGTGCTCAAAAAAGTCACTATTCTCACCAATAATATTTTCACAACAGGAGCAGCTATAACATTTGTATGTACCAAAGCTAGATGAAATGGGAGCAAAGGTATTAATAGGAAAATCCTTATAGCATAGGACACTCTTTAAAGTCCTCATATTCCTATAAGCGAAGTATGGTCTATTACCTAAAATAGCTTTCAAATCATCACTAGCCATAAGAATTAGCCAGTTGTTACTGATAATCTGCTTAATTAGAGGTGTTTTTAGATTAAATGAAGTTACATATCTTATAAGTGTTTCCTGTGGGGTGGATGTATCATCAGCCCTTGTCTCAAGTATGGAACTAGAGAAAATCGGTTTCAACAAAATCTCCCTATCTTCTAACAACTTCATCTTCTCATTAAGAACGAGCACATCACTATACCCACTAGAGGCAAAGTCAATCAGCATATCATCCAATTGTTTATAAAATTTATCATTTTCAGTATTATACCGACTCAGCCTACAGAACTGTGATCTTACATTACCTCTAAAAATGTGGGGAGCATGCATGCTGGTAGCATGAGTATATCTCCCTGCACTTACATCCTTTCTATGTAGGCTCGTATTAATAGTATCTCCATCAATAGTTATGTTAATGTCCAGAAATGTGATGGTATTGCCTGAAAAGCACATTTTAAATTTCAAAAAAGGAGATAGTGAGTTTAAAAATATCATAAACTCATCCAATTCTAATAGTGTGCCCTCCCATAACAAGAAGCAATCATCAACAAAGCGTTGAAAAAATTTAATATGTTGTCTATAGGGATTGGTGTCACAAAACAGGAAGTTTCTTTCCCACTGGTAAAGCACTAAATTTGCGTAGGTGTTGGCTACGGAAGTGCCCATAGCCACACCTGTCAGTTGCAAATATAAGGACCCATCAAACAGAAAAACATTATTCCTTAACACCACATCAATGAGGCTACAAATATTTTCAATCTTCCCAAAATCAGGCTCAGGGCAGGAGATCAAAAATTCCCTTAACAATTCAATTCCTGTGTCGATTGGGATAACCGTAAATAAAGAAACAATATCAAGAGTCACCAAGTAATGTTTCCTATTGGTCAGACCTATTCTACCTATACTATACCAAGCCTTAAGTTTAGACAAAAATCTATAGTGTCACGAAGGATAGATTCACATTTTTCTAGAAAAGGTAGAAGTTGGGCATGTAGATATATTGAAATGGGTTCAGTCACCCAGCCAGCACCTGAGACAATAGGTCTCATAGGTGGGTCTGTCAGTGACTTATGGATCTTTGGGATGCCATACAATTGTGGAGTAACAGGGCAGGAAACAGTCAAATAGTTAAACAGATCAATGTCTATGTCACCATTCAGTTGTAATTCATAAATCACCATATTGACATATGACACACAGTTTTTAACATCCACAGGAGTAACACATTTGAAAGCCACAGTATCTAACAATAACACTGACATAGCTGAAATATATTTATCTTTATCCATAAGGGCAACGCTCCCCCTTTGTCAGCTTGTTTCATAATGATGTTCTCACAAGACTGTAACTCTCTGTACGCTTTATACTCTTCACATGTTAAATTAAAACACTTCTTATCAACTTTAAAATTTGCACTGTAAACATTTCTTATCTGCTGTTCACATAAATCATGAAATGCCTTAACTACAGGTGCATAGACAGGAATAAAAGTGCTTAGTCGTTTAAAACTTTGTTTTTTCAAAATACTGTTACCAAAAGCCAGTTTTAAACTTAGAAGTCTGGTAAACAGTTTCAAATCCGTAAGTGCTGTGACTAAATCATCACTACTTGAGGGGATAAAGTTCAGCCCTTTGGACAGTAACGAATAATGTGCTTGATGCAATACAAAACTAGAGAGATTCAGCGTACCTCTGATGATTTCTTGCTGTGTTTGTTCGCCCCTAAAGGGCTATACAGCTTTCTTTTGTTAGATACAATCACTTTCGGCGAGGCAGGGCTTCTAGAGTAGGCGGTACGCTCCTTCACGGTTTCGGCATGTTCAAGAGAAAAACGCTTGTTTAAAAAATTGAGCGTAGTTTGCTGTACCCTTTTATTTTTTGCACCAACAACATTGTCTACACTACCAGCCAGTTGCTTATCATCCAAAGAAGCTGCAGAGGCTCCCGCCTGCATGCGAGACGTCGAACGGACCAAACCATCTGGTCCTGTAGTCGGAGGGTTAGACTCTAAACAGTTGGTACATGCAGGCTGGGGCAGAACGATGTTATCATGAATTTCATCCAGCGTATCTAGTGGAGATTTAGCTACTATATTAAGGAAATAGTCATTCATGAGACACATGTAGTCAATGCCAAGTTTGATGTTAAGTTGTTGCCACTTCTTGAGTAAATCTGGATAAGTGTTCCCATGAGAGGGCATTTTAAGAATTCTAAGCCCTCTGGGAACAATTCCTTTCTCAATATAGGCAGTAAAACTGAAGCGCTGCCATTGCATACGCTTAAAGCTAATATTGAAGAAGATCTTAAAAAAGAAATCACTATTCTTGAAAATGAGTTGGTAACTATGCCTGCATTTCTGAGTCTATCGGAGAATTACCAACGTATGATAGAAAGAATGCAAGCATTAGATGCTAAGATGGAGGCTACTAAGAAGCGCAAGCTGCTCAGGGACATCAATGACTTTTTAAAAGGGAATATCTTCTCTTGGCCAAGAGAAAACCTTGCTAAATATAAATATAATGCTACTGCTAAACAAGTAGCTAAATCTCCACTAGATACGCTGGATGAAATTCATGATAACATCGTTCTGCCCCAGCCTGCATGTACCAACTGTTTAGAGTCTAACCCTCCGACTACAGGACCAGATGGTTTGGTCCGTTCGATGTCTCGCACACAGGCGGGAGCCTCTGCAGCTTCTTTGGATGATAAGCAACTGGCTGGTAGTGTAGACAATGTTGTTGGTGCAAAAAATAAAAGGGTACAGCAAACTACGCTCAATTTTTTAAACAAGCGTTTTTCTCTTGAACATGCCGAAACCGTGAAGGAGCGTACCGCCTACTCTAGAAGCCCTGCCTCGCCGAAAGTGATTGTATCTAACAAAAGAAAGCTGGATAGCCCTTTAGGGGTGAACAAACACAGCAAGAAATCATCAGAGGTACGCTGAATCTCTCTAGTTTTGTATTGCATCAAGCACATTATTCGTTACTGTCCAAAGGGCTGAACTTTATCCCCTCAAGTAGTGATGATTTAGTCACAGCACTTACAGATTTGAAACTGTTTACCAGACTTCTAAGTTTAAAACTGGCTTTTGGTAACAGTATTTTGAAAAAACAAAGTTTTAAACGACTAAGCACTTTTATTCCTGTCTATGCACCTGTAGTTAAGGCATTTCATGATTTATGTGAACAGCAGATAAGAAATGTTTACAGTGCAAATTTTAAAGTTGATAAGAAGTGTTTTAATTTAACATGTGAAGAGTATAAAGCGTACAGAGAGTTACAGTCTTGTGAGAACATCATTATGAAACAAGCTGACAAGGGGGGAGCTGTTGCCCTTATGGATAAAGATAAATATATTTCAGCTATGTCAGTGTTATTGTTAGATACTGTGGCTTTCAAATGTGTTACTCCTGTGGATGTTAAAAACTGTGTGTCATATGTCAATATGGTGATTTATGAATTACAACTGAATGGTGACATAGACATTGATCTGTTTAACTATTTGACTGTTTCCTGCCCTGTTACTCCACAATTGTATGGCATCCCAAAGATCCATAAGTCACTGACAGACCCACCTATGAGACCTATTGTCTCAGGTGCTGGCTGGGTGACTGAACCCATTTCAATATATCTACATGCCCAACTTCTACCTTTTCTAGAAAAATGTGAATCTATCCTTCGTGACACTATAGATTTTTTGTCTAAACTTAAGGCTTGGTATAGTATAGGTAGAATAGGTCTGACCAATAGGAAACATTACTTGGTGACTCTTGATATTGTTTCTTTATTTACGGTTATCCCAATCGACACAGGAATTGAATTGTTAAGGGAATTTTTGATCTCCTGCCCTGAGCCTGATTTTGGGAAGATTGAAAATATTTGTAGCCTCATTGATGTGGTGTTAAGGAATAATGTTTTCTGTTTGATGGGTCCTTATATTTGCAACTGACAGGTGTGGCTATGGGCACTTCCGTAGCCAACACCTACGCAAATTTAGTGCTTTACCAGTGGGAAAGAAACTTCCTGTTTTGTGACACCAATCCCTATAGACAACATATTAAATTTTTTCACCGCTTTGTTGATGATTGCTTCTTGTTATGGGAGGGCACACTATTAGAATTGGATGAGTTTATGATATTTTTAAACTCACTATCTCCTTTTTTGAAATTTAAAATGTGCTTTTCAGACAATGCCATCACATTTCTGGACATTAACATAACTATTGATGGGGATACTATTAATACGAGCCTACATAGAAAGGATGTAAGTGCAGGGAGATATACTCATGCTACCAGCATGCATGCTCCCCACATTTTTAGAGGTACTGTAAGATCACAGTTCTGTAGGCTGAGTCGGTATAATACTGAAAATGATAAATTTTATAAACAATTGGATGATATGCTGATTGACTTCGCCTCTAGTGGGTATAGTGATGTGCTCGTTCTTAATGAGAAGATGAAGTTGTTAGAAGATAGGGAGATTTTGTTGAAACCGATTTTCTAGTTCCATACTTGAGACAAGGGCTGATGATACATCCACCCCACAGGAAACACTTATAAGATATGTAACTTCATTTAATCTAAAAACACCTCTAATTAAGCAGATTATCAGTAACAACTGGCTAATTCTTATGGCTAGTGATGATTTGAAAGCTATTTTAGGTAATAGACCATACTTCGCTTATAGGAATATGAGGACTTTAAAGAGTGTCCTATGCTATAAGGATTTTCCTATTAATACCTTTGCTCCCATTTCATCTAGCTTTGGTACATACAAATGTTATAGCTGCTCCTGTTGTGAAAATATTATTGGTGAGAATAGTGACTTTTTTGTGCACCCAGTAACCAATAAGAAATTTAAGTTTCACACATCTGCAACATGCACCACTACACACATAGTATATCTAGCTACCTGCGTGGCCTGTGATTCCTTCTATGTAGGCAAAACTACACGGAAGTTGAAGAAAAGAATCACAGAACATAAATCAGATATTAGGAGGCACATAGATAGAAATGCACTGTGTAAACATATTATGGATTGTGGAAATGGACACACATTTAAATTCAGGGCTATAGACTCTATACATCCTTCTGTCAGGGTGGGGATATAAATAATTCCCTTGAAACCAAAGAATATAGATGGATCTTAAGACTGGCTAGTGATTCTCCTCCTGGCCTAAACAGTTTGGTTAGTATTAAACCTATACTGATTAAGCTTAGTAGAACTAAGCTGTGATATGGTTTATATATTTCAATTTTCTCATGTTTTTAATTGTTTTATATACATTTTGTACTAAAAGTTTTTAATACATGTTTGCTATGCCTTGAATATAGGTCATGTGACTTTGGCTGTCGGTCATGTGACTACCCTGGGACCTATATATATGGAGAATGTACTCATGTATTTTAGTATTGACAAAGGATTATTTCCGAAAGCTTTGCTCGCTATTAAAGTGGTTCTTTACTGACGTTCTGGTTCTTGTTTTGCTATTTATCGTTGGCTCTTGTGTTCTTGGAACATCATACAGTTAACATCACTCCCCTCTTTTTCACAATTGTAAAAAAAAATCCTCCTAGGAAGACTACAACTTGCTGTGCCTAAAAGGATGAAAAGCACCATCACCTTCTGCCCATATCAGTACTCTTTGTCCCATATTGTCTAATAATACAGACCTTTTCCTGCTGTAATGCTTGTGGGAGGTTCACCTGGTCCTTCCTCATTAGCTCCCTAAACCTAGTTCTGAAACTTAGGACAAACTCCACAACAAACTTATTGTGAAAGTCACACACACCCACTACTTATCATGAATTAAATCCAGGCCCCCCTTACCCTGAGGCCATACATAAACTCGAAGAATGAAAAACCTGTGGATTCCTGAGGCACTTCCCTATATGTGAAGAGAAGATGAAGCAAGCACTTGTCCTGCTCTCACCTGCACTGGCCCCCAAATGCCCTCAACATGATCTTCAGTGTAGTTAAACCAGACCATTTGTCTGTCAGTGATAGGAGGTGGTCTTTAAACAGCAACATCAGCAGGTATATGATGTGTACTGTACAATAGAACTAATTAGTGAACAGTTGAAAAAAATCCTGAAAATAAATTATTTTTTCCTCACAGCATGCTCTATAGGAATGCTGGCCTTCAAATTATTTCAACATTCAGAATAAGATTTTGTTGTCACATTCCTTAAGTAACATCAATTAAGTTGAGAAAAAAAAAGTGCTTGTAGCACCTCTTTGTTACAACTCTGTGATTCATTGTGGCAGTTACTTGGGGAGGTCAGTGTAAATTCAAGGCATCTACTTTTTTATTTGACAGAAATAGGATGAGGGAGAGTGGCAAGCAGAAATGTACCAGTGTCCTAGTCCTCCAACATAACTATTACATGCTTGAGAAATGTGGAGGGGTTCTATATAATGTCATCATCATAACATTTTTTCTTCTGCAGCAATCTGGATTAGGCTGGAGATTTTAGGTAAAAGTAAGGAAAATAAAGTAAAAATTTCTTCACTGACTGCTGTCATTTTTGGTGTCTGTGTAACTTGCCTTTATTGCTTTGTGAAGATGAAGTCAGATCGACAATATATAGTACAGGTGAAAAGTGAAAAGTAATGCTGTTTGCTAAGTTTAATTTGTAGTAGACAGTAATGAAGACTAGGGAGATATTCATATCGATTTTATACATTTTTTCAATTCCCTTGGCTGCTTATATTCAGGTGTACTAGCCCACAGGATGCACAGTAGCAAGCTGTGCCTTTGGCTGCCCAATGTGTGTGGTACTGTCTTTAGGCACAGCTGATATGTGAGCTCACATGCCCCAGCCTAACACTGATTAGAGAATGGGCAATCTGTAGATCACATTCTGATTGGAGAACGAGCGTTCCCCAGCAGGGTATTAATATACAAGTAATGCCCACTGAAAAAAAGTTTTGTGCTTCATGGCAGTATATCAAGTTACCATGGAGTTTGGACAGAAAAAAAAAACTAACATCCGCCATTATTTCACTCTCGCTATGCAGCGCTTCTGCTGTTTAGAAATGTAAAAAATAGAAAATTAAAAGAATAAGTGTGTGTTTTTATGTCTGTGTGTAAGTGGGGTGTATATCACAAACTTGAAAACTGAGAATATCGAAGCTCCAAACTGATCTCGGAGTTGGTATATTTAAGTAGCGAGGGTGTGGGTGGTGCAGGGGGACTTGCCCCCCTGCATAGAGCGTTTTTGTGTTGTTTTGGGTGTGTACTGTTTTTTTCTTTTCCATGTTCAATGTTTTCTGGTTTCGAGGTTTCCAGTTTGAGGTTTGGAGCTTCGATATTCACAGCTTTTGATCATCTGATATAAACCCGTGTAAGTGTATGTATGCATGTGAGTGAAAGCAAAATCGATCGAGCTGTTATTTTACACTCACTAAGCAGCACTTTTGTTGTTAACGAGTGTAAAAAAATAAACAGAAAAAAGTGTTTGTGTGTGTGTGCGCACGCACGCGCATGAATGTGTTTATGTTTTATCTAATTGTGAGTGAATCATCCATGAAAGCAGAAGAGACTGTGTGTGTGTATATGTATGCGTGTGTAAAAGCAGAAGAGACTGTGTGCATGTGTGTGTGTGTGTGTGTGTGTGTGTGTGTCTGTGTGTGTGTGTGTGTGTGTGTGTGTGTGTGTGTGTGTGTGTGTGTGTGTGTGTGTGTGTGTGTGTGTGTGTGTGTGTGTGTGTGTGAGAGAGAGAGAGAGAGAGAGAGTGAAGAGTGAAGAGTGAGAGCGATCCCTGGCAGCAGCAGCAGTTAAGAGGTCAGCATACCTCTCGACCTCTTACCTGAATATATCTGAATAAGCATAAAATAAATGGGACAAAGGCTCAAAATAACAATATATTTTTTACATGATCCTGTTATAAAATTACATTACTTCAGCATTAGGATTTGTGTAAGCTTGCATTTTCTGAAGCAGAGATATGTGTATGTGTGTCTGCATGAGAGAGAGATCAACCACTGACAATAGTAGTAAAGAGGTTTACATACCTCTTGACCTTTCAGCTAAAGAAATATAGATAAATAAAATAAAGTGAAACTGTCTCAAAAATAGGAACAGCTTTTAATTATTGTTCTTATAAAAGTTGCTTAAATAACAGAATTTATGTTAGAAGGAGTTTTCTAAATGAAAAGAAAGTCTGAAACTCAAATTTATGTCATCATTTAGAGACATCAATCTCTAATAAATGGAAACAAACCAAATGTTTATATATATATATATATATATATATATATATATATATATATATATATATATATATATATATATATATACTGGGGAACATCTTAAATTATAGACAGGAAATGTACACAATAAGCTGGACATGAGCATTATCAAAGGCATTCTTAGAATGACGGAAAAAAGAAAGAAAATGATGACATGGGACATAAATTTCTCAGCCTGAAGTGCTTTAGTGCTTTTACATACAGACACATCCCAAGGGATTGTTCATAATGTCATTTAGTATCACTAATGTGAAATGATGTTAGGTTGCAAAAAATGTTTTTGGGTCACATAAATGATTTATGAGGTACCATTTTACTATAAGTTTAGAGTGTCAGAATATTCAAGTGATATGGCTTGCACAGTGGTGCAGCAGAGATGTTGCCTCCCAGTAAAAAGTTATCCAGTTCAATTCTTGGCTGGGGTGCCTTCTGTGCAGAGTCTGCATGTCCTCCCTGTGTTCATGTGGGTTTCTTCCAGGCGCTCTGGTTTCCTCCCATGTTACAAAAACATGTGTCTGGAGAGTTTCTTCCACAGACCTCCCACATTAGAAAGACATACATCTGCAGTGTTTCTCCCCAGGCCTCCACTGAAAACTGACTTTATTCCAAGTTGGACTTTCCCGTTAAATAAATATCATGTTTTGTACTACACAGGTTAACATATAATCTTAATATCTCTGGAAGTTTGCAGACTCCTTTTCTTTTTGTATTATGAATCAGATATTTTTTTTAGAATGTGGTGAAGCATACACATATGATTAGCTGTTAGAGGTAAGTAGTAAAAACTACATTGTTTTAATGCTTTGCATGTTAGGCATGGTCACCTCTAA
The DNA here is from genome assembly GCF_019279795.1 of Protopterus annectens. NCBI lineage: Eukaryota > Metazoa > Chordata > Ceratodontiformes > Protopteridae > Protopterus > Protopterus annectens. The sequence goes on along the minus strand of NC_056751.1, from coordinate 744,181,436 downwards.
GAAGATGAGAAGACTGTTCCTTCTCCAACTACAGCAGATAGCATGTGAGGAGATTACAGAACAGGGTACAGTATTTCATAACTGGTCTGGTAGCACCTCTATAGAGAGGGAAAATTACCCAATCCTGACATGGCTCACAACCCATGTGCTTTGGGAATAGTAGCACCTGGAGGGTTTCAAATGAAAGGTCATTATCTACAAGGACTCCAGTGTCTTTTTACATATATATATATATATATATATATATAGACACACACACACACACACACATTTTTTTTTGCCAAATCCCAGAAAACTGCATTTTTAAAACAGTGAAGGCAAGGTAGCTTCTGCTTTGTGCCATTTAAAAGGGAGCGATGCCAGTGGGGTAAGGGCAATTATTTCAATTATGTGATCACCTGCATATTTTGGTGAGCCAGACATCAGAATTAGTTTTGAAATCTCAGAATAAGAAGCTAGAAAGGATGCCTTGAGGGATTCCACTGTTGACAAGATGGAAAGGAATCTTCCTACTCTTACCTGTTGCATATAACAACAAAAGCATTTATGGATACAAAGCTTAATTTACCTTTAGATTCCTGAGTTCATGCATGATTCCATCATGAGTTATAGTGTTGAATGCTTCAGACAGCTCAAAGTAAGCCACAGAGAGAGATAAACCTTGATCCAGGGTATCAGTCCCAGTCTCAGAAAAATATATAAGGTTAGGCATACAGGCTCCTTTTTGACAAAACTGCACTTGCTTATGTGGATCAAGTGCTTTTTGTACTCTCAACAGCTGACATGAGATAAGGTTATGCCAGATTTATATCTATAGATCTGATAGATGAACAAACTTTCTAAATATATCTCTCAAAAACAAAAATATTAATGGGATTTTTTAATGTTGGAGGGAGAGCACTTGTTGGCCTTTCAGGCAATGCTCTCATCTTAAAGAGTAATTTGGTACAAGTCATTAACCAATGGCAACAGTACAGGTCCCTCAAGAGGAAACAAAAAGTTGAACCAGGTGATGCTAACCAGTAGTTTGTGGATTTTCAGTGGTATACCTAAAGAAGAATGATCTACCACATTTTCTTGATGCTCTAAAAAAGCAAGCTGATTTATTAAAACTGGATGTTACAGATATTACGGAAAATCAGTCTGATAACTGAAAGTGTGAAATATGATCATGCATCTAAAGCAATGTCAGGAATACATTCATAAAATAAGTAAGGAGATGGTTACACATATATGATTGAGGGAACATAATGCTGCTACCTTACTAGAGAATATACTGGAAACTTTCTAGTGGAAGAATTTGTTTCCCTTTATTTTTATTTATTCTTTATTTATTAGCTGGTTAAGTGAGCTGGTCCACAGACCATTTCAGTCATGATCTGGTCCATAAGGCAAGGGTAGATTCAACATATATAATTGGACAAGTTAGTATAGCCATGATTTTGTGAAGTGGGCGAAGATCAGAATACCCAGAAAACCCCCAAATAGACACAGACAGAACATGCAATACTCCATACAGAATGGGAGAAATGGTTGGGACACTGAACACTGGTGCTGTGAGGCAGAAAATATGGATGCCCTGTACAGTTTACATATGTTTCAGTTTTCAGTTTTTAAGGTTTAACATTATAGTGAAAGGGCCAAGCAGATAGTAAATTCTGAAGGTTAAAAGTGAGCTTAGAAGAAGATTAATTCTATGAAATAGCAACAAATCGACTAATGAAAAAGAACAGCAATGATAATGAGACTAGCTACAAGTCCCTTTAGTGGACTAGACTGCATTTCCTAAAAATAAATGTAAGGCAATATTTATGTTATAAAGACTTTAATGTAGGATGATGTAACAAGAATATGGGCAGGATTCACGAAGGCTTGCACGGAGTGTAAGAGACGTGCAACACTCCATGCAAGCCTCGCGATCCAGGAACAGCCCTAAGCTCGCGGTAAGAGACTGAAGAACGTCTCTTACACGGACTGGGCGTGGACATGCTAAATACCTCACTTGCATCCGAAAGGTATGCAAATGAGGTATATTAGCGATCCACGAAGCAGAAACCAGTCCATGTAAGAGACGTTTTAGCTGCAGAAATGTACTCAGTTGACAACTGAGTACGTTTCTGCAAATTCCACAACGGAGCCATGTCAGCTCCAAAAAAAGGTTGCATATCACTCAGGCAGCATGCCAATGGCCAAATATGTGGCCATTGGCAATATAACCCGATGCCAAAATAATAAAATTATAATTTTTTTTTCGGCGATCGCCGATGTTTAAACCCAGCGCAGCCCCGCGCAAACGGGCTGCGCTGTATAAAACCATAAAAAAGAAGGTTATAAACCCACAAATGTGGGTTTCATGCAATACATGGAATGACAATGCAGGGACCAGCAGACCAAAAACAACATGGCCACCATGTACTGGTTGCTAAGGGGGGAAGCTGAGTCTAAGATATGTAACTAAGCATTAGTAGGCAATCTCATGTAAATGAGGGTACGGATACTGAATCTCACAGTCACATAGCAAATGAGCACAGTCTGAGTAGTGTAAGAGATACATAAGGGGGAGGAATAGAGTAGGAGATAGGTGACATCACAGGGGGGAATGGTAGAAAGAAATTCAGTTCATTGGAGGCCAGTGGAACATGACAGATGACAGGCACAGATCATGGAAAGAGGTGTGCCACTAGATAAGTCATGGAAAGTCAAGAAATGGAAGGTGTACACTGTTACTTACACCAAAGTTTCTTGCTGGGTGTGCATGTGCATGTGTGCGTGCCATGAAGCGCGAGTACGACAGTGTGTGCGCGTGTAAGGCAGTCTGAGCATGTGGGAGCGTGTTGGGAGATGTTTAACACTGTTTGCGCGGGTGTGTGCACGTGTAGGGCAGGCTGAGTATGTTAGAGGCTGTTGGCAGACATGTAACAGTGTTTGCACGGGTGTACACGCGTTTTAACTTGAATAAGTAGATTCTGAACCGTGTAAGCACATGTGCGCGCGTGTAAGCCACTGTGAGCATGTTTCTGATAGTATGCACGTTGCTACCCCCAGAGGAAACAGAGAGGAAAAAGGAAGCAACAGAATTAATAGGAAGCTAGCAGGGATAACTGCTGAAGCTAACAGGTGAAAACAATTAGAAGCAGGCAATTACACAGGCAGAATAGTAGCCCAGCCCAACACTTAAAACTCTGCAAACAGTAGTGCAGGATGTTTCCCTTAAGAGACACTGCAAGACAGGAGTAAGCTAATAGAAGTGAAAACTGAAAAAGCTTCACTCAGAGCAGAAATGTTAGGGGCTGCCATAGCTGTCATAATGAGACATAGGCGACTTGCTGAGGGTGGTGACAATGCAGATGGTGCCAGACAACCCACAGTGAGGAGATGGAGAAGAGTGTAAAGGCCCAGGGTCACCTACCACGGGTTACATGACCTGGAGATAGTAGAGCACTATAGAGTGGACAGAGAGCTCCTGCAGCAAATTGTTGAGCTGTGCAGGCCATGCCTCACACACAGAACCAACAGAGGGGAACCCATCCCAGTGGAAACCAAGGTATGTGTTGGCCTAAGAATACTAGCAACAGGTACCTTCCAGAGACCAACTGGTGATATGATGGGGATATCACAGGCATCAGCCTCCAGGGTACTGCACCAGTTCCTGGATGCCATGTCAGCACATGTCGGTGATCATGTATATTTCCTCAATGCCCGTGAGGTATTGGCCAGCAATATGCGCCTCTTCCAGCAAATAGCGGAATACTCTGAGGTACTGGGTGCAATAGACTGCACGCACATACGCATCAAAGCACCAGCCGTTGAGCAGGGTAGGGCCTACATTAACCGCAAGGGCTTCCCCTCCATCAACTGCCAGGTCGTGTGATGCCCCGG
>NC_056751.1:744058766-744166282 GCF_019279795.1 Protopterus annectens | reverse complement strand
ATGTTCCCACCTGTTGTGGTAGTGGTAACATGTCATTCCAGTGCAATTCAGTGACCACATGCTGTGAACCCTTCAACTAGTGTGTTGTAGCTACAGTAATTCTCATGCACAATTTTTGGCTGGATGCAGTCCAGCCATATAAACACAGTTCTTGAGACTGTCATATTGCCAGTGTTGTTATGGAGGATAGGTGGTCTTCCTGTGTATGGGAGGGTTGTGTGTGCCAGGCTATGAACCAGATGGCAGTCCGACACACTGTTAGCTGCACATGATTAGGCCCCGATGCTTTGTGCTGTGCCAACAACCTGGAGGTGTGTGTATCTGTGGTACCTTGGGATACCACCCCCCTGTCCATGTGTGTTACATGTGTAGGGGACAACAGGCATGGTATGGGGCATAACCTGTCAGTGATGGGTAACACCTGTGAGCCATGAATCATGAATCTGGTACTGCACAGACATCGCAGTTCACCGTGCTGAGGACAGTGTCTGGTGCATGCATCTTCCGGTGTACACTGCTGTTGTTGTGTAGCAGTACTGTTAGTGTCCTAACCTGTGTGATACCCACAGAGGTGGCTATGTAAACCATGTCTTGCAGCATAAGGCAGTATGTGTGTACCAAGGAGCTTTGCCATTATACATTGGGCCATGGGTGTCACGTGCAAGCTGACCCTTGCACATCATTGTGGCTTCCCTAGCATGTAAGCACATGTTGACAGCCAGCGGATATCCTATGAATGACAGTGGAGACTGAGCATAATGTAGACATACAACACCCTTCCCACATATAATGGTAGCATACCTGGTGAGGGTATGTTGGCAACCAAGATCAGGCTCATACTGGCCTGTGCCATATGCTGAGAGATCCATTCTATGTTCCCTATCATGTAGTCCAGGGAGGTGTGTCTCAGGCAGCCATACTGGCATGGTCAATGAGTGAGTCATGTGTCCATGCCTCTGACTGACCTGTATGCATGTGTTCTGTGGTGGACCATAGTGCCTCTGAGGCATATCACTGTGACCTTCACCAGATACAGCCTGTTGAGCGGGACCCCAGTGCAGCACACAAGGCGGGTACCTGACACGTCTGTAGCAGGTGTGTTGTGTAGCCCTACAGGCTGTGAGTGTGTGGCACAGGGGATGTGTGTGCTATGTGCGGCATGTGCTCTTTTCCGACGGAACATATGCCTGTGTGCCAGCTGCGGAGGTATGTGATAATCAGGCAGGATGCTATTCTGAGTCCCCACGTATGCCCCAGTGTGTTCAGCATGCTGTCAGTGCGTGTCAATGTCTGACTTGTATTGTAGTCACTGTAATATATTTTATTTATTTCTTTATTTATCCTACATTTGTTGACCGGGATAGTCCGACTGGATGCATGTCCATTTCCAGGGGAGGCCCGGGGAGAAAATCTACGAGGGTAAGCAGATACAGCATTACATAATACCAGCATTACATATTACAAACAGATTATTTACAGAGATTACATAAGTAAGGAAGTTAAACATGTTCCACAGGTTAATGTTAGTCCTGAGCACAAGTCAGGATTAAATTAAATTACACAGTAAACTGGTTCACAGATTTTACACATTCGAGTTAGCCAGGCTTGATACATTGACATAGCCAGTTAAGTGACAAATGTTGTTTGAGTCTAGTGTTAAATTGACCTAAGGTGGAAAGTAGGGTAATATCAGCTGGAAGTGAGTTCCAGGATCTACTTACAGAGTTTGCAAAGAGAGAATCACCGGCTGTGTTATTAAATTTGCTAGTCTGAATTAGTAGTTTGTTAGAGGATCGAAGTGGTCTAGGATTGTTATAGGGGGTGATAATATTTGAAGTGCAGGAGTATTGTCTGGATTATAGAGTATTTTATAGGCCATAATCAGTTGGTTATACTGTATTAGGCTGGGTATTGCAAGACAACCAAGCTGATTTAGATTGATGCAATGATGTGTCTTAAAAGGCAGCCCAGTGGCAAACCTGGCAAAGTGGTTGTAGCAAATTGAGTGTTTGTTAAGGACAGTCTTGTTCATATTCGAGAGTAGAGGGGATGCATACAGAAGGGTTGAAACAAGGTGTGAGCGAGCTATGGCACCTTTAGCTGGAGGGGCTAGGAAGGCTTTAATTCTGTAAAGTGACCCTAGTTTTCTATTGATGGCTTTGATAATTTGGTTAACATGTAGGTCACATTTGAGGTTATTGTCTATGATGACACCTAATAGTTTAGTAGATGGGTCAGGGGAGATTATTGTGCCATCAGTTGATGTTATGGTAACGGTGAAAGCGGTAGACCTACGTGTTGGTGAAATAGCAGTTTAGTTTATTTGGGATTTAGGATCAGACGATGTTCAGAAAGCCAGTTTTCTATTGTATTAAAGGTGGTCTGGGTAGCTGACCATAACTCTACTGGAGATGTGGCTGAGCAGATCAGAGTAGGGTCTTCAGCATATTGGATACAGCTGACTTTTGGGATGACAGTATAAAGGTCGTTAATGAAGATGGAGAACAGCAAGGGCCCTAGTATAGAGCCTTGTGGTACTCTGAGGGTGTTAGCTGGAAGGTTAGAGAGTTTGTTCTGCCAGAGGCCAGCCTGCTGTCGACCATGCAGGTAGGACTGAAACCATTGGAAGGCTCCAGTATCTAGACAGAATGTTTGCAGGGTGTGGATTACAAGTTGGTAATCAACCATATCGTATGCCTTGGAAAGATCCAAAAAGAGGGCTGAGGATATATAATTAGTGTTGCAAGTATGGTTTATGGTGCTAGGAGGCCTAAAGTAGTGCTGTGATGAGGACAGAAGCCGTGCTGAGTGTCTGCCATAAGGCGATTTTGGATTAGGTGGTGCATGAATTGTCTATGACTAAAGTTTCCATAATCTTTGCAAATGGAGAGAGTATAGCTATTGGCCTATAATTGGAGAATTCAGTAGAGATGCCTCCTTTGTGAAGTGGGATTACATATGACATTTTCCAGATGGTGGGAAATTTAGATTCTACCATGGTTCGTTTGATTACCTTTGAGACGGGGTAAGCAATAGCATCATCTGATTTTGATAGGTACTCGGCAGGGAGTTGATCAGCAGAAAGTGTAGTGGGTTTCACTGTTTCAATCAAGGTACGGAGAAGTGAAGTGGCAACTGGTTGGCAGCTGAACGCAAGTAGGTTTCTAGGGGTGCTACTTTCAGGACCAGGGGAGCTAGGAGGTAGATGGCTAGCTAGGGCTTGAAATGTCTCAGTAAAGAATTGGTCAAAACTATCAGGAACATCTTCAGGGGTATTATCAATAGTAGCAGCAGGGATTGGAGTTGATGTTTGTCCAGGATGTAGTATATATGACATGCCACCTGACAGGGTATGGCATTACTGGGTTCAGAGAGCCCAGTCCCCAGATTGGCTGTGTGGTGGCATCCCACACATGTGTTGTACGTTCCTGGCCAAGGGTGATGGCTGACTGCATACATGTGGCAGCTGTGACATTGACACATGACTCACATAAACCACAACTGGACCATAGAGGTGATTCACAGGTTACCTTTGCACATGCTACCCTAGTAGTGTGATTGCCATGGTGAGTACCAACACATAGGGCCAATGGGGAACAACATACTGAAGGTGTGTATGTGTGGGTGTACCGCTACTGTTTCATAGCACTGACATATATGACTGCACACGTGGGTAAATGCCAGGTAAGACATGTGCAATGTGTCACAGGCAGTGTACATGCGTATAGGACAGACAGTGACATTCTGTCATGTGGAAAGTTGACATACGCGTAAATGCGCTATGCAGATGTCACTAGGAGTCTACAGAAGCACTGTAACTCTGCATTGCAGGTGTAAGCAGTGTTCAGGAACCCCAGCGAACATGCATGCAAACAAAGCTACAGTAAACAGGGCTGGAAGTAGTGCATTGTACAACAAAGAAGGGGTAACAATAACAGTAAGTAACAATGCAAATATGTAGGCACTATCAACATGTACCCAGGAATACGCAGCGCAGATGCCCATGGTAGAACTGATATTATGTCATACTTATTTGTGATTTGGATTACATTGGTACTGCACACATATCTACATCTTGAACATCCACATGGCATAGTCGTTGTGGGCAACTTGACACCATTACTGTACATGTCCACCATTGCATATCACTACTTGCGTTAGGTTTTCCCATGTGCTACCCATGTATGCGGCTATCTGTTGACAACCTTACCACCGGCATGCAATTATGTGCAGCTGTTATACTTTGGTATGTATTATGGGTGCAGATAACAATTCAGGACATTCATACAGTTACTGCAGCAGGCATGCTGGGATAAACACACAGTCATAGCAGCACACTGTACTGTTACCAACATGATACTACTAATACACTTCTATGTAGTCACCCTGTGCATCAGCAATGTGTTTACCTGTTCCCGCAATGATGTTGGAGATTGCAGGAGGTGGCACAGTGTCATCATATGCACAGGGTGTGGATTAGGTATGCCTGAGTCAGCCACTGATACCACCAATTGACATGTGTGTGTATGTGTGTTGGTGAGGGGCAGCAGTACAGGGTGGGGCAGTATTGGTGCAGTGTGTGCATGTATGTGGTTGCCCTAGGTGTTAACATTTAGCATGTGTGTATGCACGCACACAGTTCCACCTCATGGCTGCCATATGCAGGGGTTTGTGGACAGCCACAGACTGCACCTGGCAGGTCATACAGATCAGTGTCTGTGTGCACGGACACGGTACCTGTGCCTGGCAGGGGTGCTATGGACCATATCCAGTACTAAACCAGACTGGGTACTGTCATCAGAAGTGGGAGTGTGTTGACTGGACACAGGTCCCTGTTGGGACTGTCCAGAGCCACGTGCACGTGGTCTCCTGGGGCGTTCCGATGACAGCACAGACCCAGCATTGCTGGGGCTGCTGCTGGCACTATGGGGGCATGCGCGAGCCTGTTGTCGTCCACACCGACTGCCAGCTGCTGCTGTTGCCGGCATACGGCCACGTCAATGCCGCAAATGCCCATCATTGCCCTGGCTCATGGACATCTGGTTGTGGAAATGCTGTAATATGTCCCCACAATGTCTGTCTATGACATCAGTGAAGTTACGGATAGCATCCGCAAGGTCACGCATACTGTCTGTCATGGCTGTGCGACATGCTCTCAGCTCCCTCAGACCCTGTCTGGTGTACCTTTCCATACGCGACTGTGCCTGCATGACAGTCCGAAACATAGCTGAGGTTGACAGACCTCTTTGGGCACGTCGGCCAGAGGCAGTACGCCCACGGATGCTCCCATGAGAACCCATGGGCAACTGTCTGTGTGGTACCATCAGAGGACCCTAACCATGGCTGCTGTGTGGGGATGCATGTGCCACAGGTACCACATTACCCTGGTCTATGCCCACTGTATCCTGTCCATCACCTAGGGACAATGGTGACAAAGGATGTACTGGCAGGATGACTGTGCACAATGAAGGGGTTGACAGCTGTGTACTGTCAATTGGCTGACCAATGGCAGACCCTGACACACCTTCCTGTACCATTACACAAATATCACCATTACCAGTACCCGTGGCACAGGATTCAGGTTCCCTGCTGCAGGTCACCAGAGCAGCCCCAGAACCTGTGGGAGGAAGACAGGAAACACAGTTTACAGTCTCCAGACATTGTTACCAGTGATGCACTTCTACACACATGCACACATGCACACATGGACACATGCACACATGCACACATGGACACAGGCACACATGCAGACATGCACACGTGGACACATGCACACAGGCACACATGCACACATGCACACATGCACACAGGCACACATGCAGATGCACACGTGGACACATGCACACGTGGACACATGCACACATGCACACGTGGACACGTGCACACATGGACACATGCACACATGCACACATGCACACGTGGTCACATGCACACATGGGCACATGCACACACGCACACGTGGTCACGTGTACATACACACACATGCACACATGCACACGTGCACACGTGGACACAGGCACACATGCACACATGGACACAGGCACACCTGCACACATGTACACATGCACACATGGGCACAGGCACACCTGCACACATGCACACATGCACACCCAGCAGTATACACACAGAGCAGTACTGAGTTACACTACTGTTACTAGCATTATCAGGACTATTATAGGTTATGTTAAACACACTCACCAGCATGGATGGCCTGCCTTGCTGTAACCCCAGTGGGACCTGCAGAAATGATGAGATTAATGTCAGTGGGCACAACTGTGCCATTGATATTGCATATGATACAGTGTACAGAACAGTCAAGTGTACATATGGCATATTACCTGCACACTCCATGTCGTGCTGCTGTGTGGAACCAGCCTCCATCATAATGCAGGTGTACTGCTGTTGGTGTTCCAGGGCTGGAGCCACAACACTTAGGAGTAGCCCCTCCAGTCTGGTGAGGGGGGGATGTGTGGCCACCCCACCTCCTGTGGCAACCTGTTGCTTGTGGATATCTGATGCACGCTGACGGACACTTCGGATTAAATCACTGCAGTGATGTCATACCTGCTCATATGTCCTGTTATGCGTGCCAATATCATTTACCCTACGGACAAGGTCTTGCCACAGTGCAGCCCTCTTCTGCTGATTCTGACTGGTGCGGGAAAATAGGATGTCATACTCCCGCACCAGGCTCTGGTGGATCTCCTCATCGTCCGCTACAGAGTAGGCGGGGTTACGCTGACACGCCATCTCCCTGGAATAGAACACAAACAGGATATCAGCAGACCATGTCAGCAATATATGGCACACATACTATACATGATACTCATGTGTAGTGATATACTACTACTCCCATATGTTGCATGTGTGTGTGTCATGGTGGATACACAGGTACATGGCCAGATATCAGTGCTCAGCCAACACCTGTGCAACAATACCTGCCACATTCCACACAACATAGTAGCATGCCCCTTCGGTCAGCACACACTGACAGGTGCAATGCACAACCTCACTCTGGGGGTTCATCCCAAGGTACTGTATGTGGGACGCCGTCCACTACTGTGATGTGGACAGACGTTACTGGCCTGGATATACATATCCCACCACCACCACCAGCACAGTAGACTACTTTGATATGTATGTGATTAGACAGTTATTCACTTGCTGGGACTGAGATGGTATCCATGCAGCACACTGGGCCAGTGTAAGCCACAAGCCACACTGCTGACCCATTTGCAAATGCTTACCACGGACATGCCACAGATTGCATGGAACTTGCACACACATTTCTAACCCAGACCCTATGCAGAAAGGTTAGGCATCCTGTCCAGTGGACCCCAGACAGAGGCAGATTGTATAACAATAGCAAGAGGCTACTGCAGGACAGAGCACATTCACATTAAGGGAAGGCATCTGTGGTCAGCACTGGTACTATGCTACGGTCTATCATAACAACGGCCATGGCCTACTCTGGGAGGGAAATGGCCACAAACACTATGGATGACCACAAGGCCTTCTTCAGTTATGTTACACATATGGACCACATGCCTCAGATATGCTGTGTGTTAATACACACCTACTTAACATTCACCAAACACACGGATATTGGCATCAGTCTTGCAGACATGTTCGGTGCAAGTATCCCCCCTCCTTCTCCCCCACCAGTTGAAATATTTATCACAGCTGTATGTAACCTCCCTATCATCTCACATGTCCAGGTGAGGGCCGCCCTCAACAGAGCAGAACACACAGCATCACTGTGACCTCATGGTATCCCTGGATGTGTGCTACCTGCACTCCGAGAGGACATACAACCGCATATAACACTGATCATTTATCTTGGCCGTACTACAGGATATGTACCTGGACAGTGGCATACAGCGACAGTGGTCCCACACCACTAAGGAGGCACCTCAACTGACCCTGGGAACTACCACATCATATGCATAACCGGCCTGGTCTGCTAAGCTATGGAATTATGCAGTATGGGATGCATATGCAGTGATATCGGCTACCTGCAGACACTTGTTCCCAGCCAGTGTGCCTTTGTGATGGGCTGATCCTGCCTTTTGAACCTGGCTGACCTTTCAAAGCAGTCACTACAGCCATTGCTGGGGCAACGCACAGACAACTGCTGCCAGGATCATGGCCTAACACTGATTGACATGTAATGTATGGTCATCCCCTTTTGGTGGAACTAAGTACACACAACATATCACATGGACATACCTATAGATACAGACCTATGACACATTTGGAGGGTTCACAGTATGCACACTATTAACCTGCTACTTTGCATTACCTGTGTTTGTTGCAGCTGGTTGCGTTACCACTGCTTCTGCTTGCTGCTGCTACTGTCACTGCTGACAGCTTCGGGTGAAAGAGTCACAGTGTATAATTTTTTTTGTTTTCTCTCTCTCTCTCTCTCTCTCTCTCTCTCTCTCTCTCACTTTTCTCTCTCCCTCTGTCTGCTTCCAGACAGTGCAATGAATGTATTGCATGTGTGGAGTGTTAGTACTGGATGCTTTTGTAGGTATCTGCATAGGTCCATGTGATGGCCTCTGCACCAATTGTAAGCCAGCATTTGCTAATTGCATACAGCCAGTTGTGTACTGATTGCAGTTCTCACTGTGATTTCAGGTCAGTGCTATAAAAGGGTATGTGGGATAGGCGTTGCCCTTTCAGATTGTAAGGTCAGGGACCATGCTGGTATGCTGTGGACAGTGTTCTGTGAGTGTAAAGGTTAGTATCTCTCTCATGATTCAGGCTGTGTTGTAGATTCACATTTCTCCATTCCTCTCTCATGTTCCCTGTAGTAAGTGTGTATGCACAATGACTCCTACAACTATATATAGATATATATTTATATATATATGTACATATACATACATTTATATATGTACTTTAACTGACATTATTATCTACAAGCTACCAACTAGCATGGCTGTTTGTGTTCACACAGTACTATTGTGGGAATCCAGTAGTTTTGACAGTAATTCTATATGACATGCTTTGGGTACTACACATCCTATATTCCCTTTACATTCATCCCTACTATTACATGTTATATTTATTTTAGCACAATGTTCTTGTATAAGAGTCATGGCTTAGTGGTAGGTCTTACAGGCTAGTGTTTCCTGGGTTCGGGACTGACAGTGGGATTATATTTTGCTTTTGAACTGAGTATAGGACCTGCCAATCAAAGTGACTAAGGCACTTTTAAGCAGTTGTAACCGGGTTAGCGCTGGTTTGCTCGGAGCTCACACATGCGCACTGGCGGTTAGCTCCACGCACACAAGCGCACACCCGCTTACAACCGCTTAACAGTGCTTACTCTGGCGCACACCCGCGCTATTTTCTTTGAAAGAAAAGAAAATGGGGAGACAGGAAAGTGGTGAAAAAGGGGTCACAAAGAGGGTAAGACAGTAGGGAAACAAGCTTGGGATTTGCAGGAGGGATGTAGGTAAGGCCCATAGCTGTCCATTTCTTCATCAGCAACAACTGTGCATATGTATGTAATTTGGTGTGACATTTGAAACCTTCCACCCCTGAGAGAGGTGTCAGGACAACAATAATACTTGTTGTACAGCCAATTGTAATTGATAGATTCCATGTCCAGCAGACATGTGTGCGGAATGGGCAGCTATGTATGGGGCGTAATTTTTTTGTGGGTACAGAGTGCCCTTTTTTTTTTTTTCAGGTGAGAGTGGTATGTCAGGTGAAGGAAGTCGGTACAGCTGGGGAGGTAGGTTGGGTAGGTAAACAGACAAGACAAACAAGACGCATACAGGAGCGGTGTATGACACGTGTGGGGGGTTACACAATTGACGGGGATGGAGGTTTGGATATCTAGAGCCCATGAGCCCACAGATGGCAACAGTGGAACTGATATCCCCACCCATAGGCAGTTGCCACTGTTCCTTCACTGCCCAGGATGGGGCTGTGCTGGGGGCTGTGTAGGCAGGGCAACAGGCATGCCCGTTAGTTGTGCCACCTGTGCCTCAAGCTGGTGTAGGGGCTCAAGAACAGAGCCCCGAATCTCCCTACGCACCACAGTCCGGACGCTACGGAGGGTGAGTGGTGGTTCTCCTCCGGCCACACTTGCAGAGGGGGGGGCAAGCCCCATCCCCTGCAGCACTTCCACCCGCAGGTGGCACAGGGCCACCGGAGGAGGGTCCGGACTCGGCACTAGTGCCAGGTGCACTCGCCAGCTGAGGTGGGAGAGGTGGGTCCGCTGGAACCCGCCTTCCCTGTTGTCCTATGTTTTGCATTATGTCATGACAGTTTGGGTTAGTGACATATAATACCATTCACAATTAGTTGTAACAGCATGCATTAGTATTCCCATTAACCAAACACCCAGATATTCATACCATTGAACAGCATGCATAACACATGCATAATTTGAACAGCAATACACAGTCCAACGTCATGCAGGGTTAATTGATAGCAACAGGCCATCAGGTTTGGATGTATGAACAGGGCAGATGCATCAACGGACATGCAAATATATATGACCCAACAGGACAAACGTTCAGGGGTGTTAATTGTGATTGCACATACCATTTTCACGTGGAATGGGTTATTTGTGGTTATAGGGTGGGGTGAAGAAAATAATATTAACACCTTCAAATACCAATACATATGCTGTACATTTCTAATAGCTACAGATATATACACACTACTGTTCTAACTACAGTTTCCTATATGATAACTATTTCAACTTGGTGATAGGACTGTTACTGCAACATCAATATACATTTTATTGTTCTTCATACACATTCATATCTAGCCTTGCTCAGCTACATCATCCTGCTACATTTGCTTTATATAGCTGTAGACAGGTGGGGATGTTTGGTATATCAGACAATCATCCTATCTGCATATTGCAGACTGAGAGCAACATATACAGATTTTGGGATACACATTCCAGATGCAGCAACACTTTGAGCAGATTTCGCTGTTTGGTTTTGATTCTCACATGCATTCCATTCTGTCTTGACTGCAGTATACTTTATTCAGGGGTTATTACTACTGTATTGCTGGATTCATGACACTTTCTCACACTCTCTCACTTGCTTTCATTTTACTATTCAGGATGGTACTTACTTCTAGGCTTTATTGACATGTTTTACCTGTAGTTATTACAATCCTTTCCAGCAGTCTCACTTCTGTCATGTTTCAGTATTTCAACAGGGATATATTTCACACATGTGATTTCATCATCTTCTGCAGCTATACTTTTCAGCCTGCTGCAGGTTGTGTACTATTTTCTTACAGGTGGGGCACTTTTATTTCAGAATTTATGTCAGACAGTTTCATTTTTCGGTTTAACTTACAGACTGAAACACATTTTTGTAATTAAGCAATACTTGCAGACACTTTCACACTGTTACTTGCACATTTTATTCCTTAGTGACTACACTGCACTCTTTTGCTGACTGTCATACTTTTATATTTCTTTACAGTTACTGGTAGTGGATTACTGACCTGCCTGTTGGTGCAACCGCACCAGCCTATCGCCATAGGCTCTGCGGTTCACAGAACGGACACCTGCAGCTGTAATATAAATGAAGTAATATTGGAATACACATCTCCATAATATCAGCTAGTTTAATTTCTTACATACATAATTAAATGTAACTTACTCAGTAGTGGGGCGTTGGGTGTTTGCCGGGCCTCCTGGATCCAAAGGTTCAGTTGGTCCTGCTTGCGTCTCTTCAGGTCCGCATGGTGGAGACGGACCTGCTCACCAGTCCTTGGAATCCCTGTGGCACTGGTGAGATCATGAGCCAACCGGTCCCACGCCTCGGCCCTGTATGCTCCCCAGAGGACCTGGCCCTGCATGAGTTGGGCCTCATGATTGTGGACTAGGAGCCAGACCATGTACCTGGACTCCTCAATGCCCCACCTCTGTGCTCGAAAGCAACTACCCTCTCCTACTCCTGTCATTCTGCCTGCAGTTCAGTTCTACAATCGTTTATGCTGTGTATTCCCGCCTATGGGGATTATATAGTCCGTTTTTCCCGCACATATCTGTGATTGGCCATTTTGGAATTGTATCAACTTCAGTAAACCTGCATTGTCATGCTCCAGTTTGTATTCATTCCTATATATTAGCTATTATTGCATTTCTAGGTACTGCTGTCATGGCTTAGTGGTTTGGTACCTTGACTATGGTGTATAGTATCCTAGATTCGAACCTGGCCACTACTTTTCATTTTTCATGACTGTCTAGACATGCTGAGGGGTGTGTCTGTGTAAAGGCAGTTTTGATACGGCTTGCTCAACGTTGCCCGTCGGTTAGTTTGTTTGCGCAGTGCGCAGCTCCGCGCAAACGGGGTATGCTGGTTTAAGCCTCATTTGGCTATCAGCACGCATATTATGCTCAGCTCAGTTAGGGGCACATAGATTTAGCATGTTAGGCCACTGCTCAGCTACGGGCACTCATTTTGCACCAGTTAAACCACTGCTTATCTACGGGCAGATGCACTCACCCTGTTAAACTGTAGCTCAGCTATGGGCACATCTGGCATTTTTTATTCTTTTGTTACCTCACATTTCTTCAATATAAATGGGCTATTTCATTACATTTTACATAAAATGTGGTTTTATGTGTACATATTTGTCAGGGACTTGTTTCCTGCTTATTTTGCTAAAAATAAAAAAAAATTGATGTTGTGGGGGCTCAAACCATGAATGCCTGCTCTTCAGCCAACATCTCTACCGCTACGCTATTGCTTCCTGGCTTATTTTACATATTTAGTTCTTATATGCTTTCCCACTGACTGCTAACTGTAGCTGCATTACGGGCACGCCCGTGCAAACGAGCGCACTCACGGTTAAACATTTTTACAATTTAAAAAAATATATAACATGTTTATTTATATGTTTTCTGTTCATAGTCTGTGGGGGCATGTGTTGTGTTCTGTTTATTCACATTTCCGTGGACTCTGTCGTGGGTGTTTACTTTGGGAACTTTTCCTCTTCTGGGGGCGTGTCCGCTTACAGGGCTCGGCCTACGGACACGCCCCCTACTGTCTTACACGGACCGTGTTAGCCTTAAGTGTGATTCAGCATGCTCTCATGAATATGCAAAGCATGCTGACATCACTCCGTTTAACTGCAGCCTCCGTGTATGAGTTATAACTCTTACACGGAGGCTTCGTGAATCCTGCCCTATGATAGTAACTAAAGGAATTGTCCCATGCTATAATTGTTAGTTTTCTAGATAGATATATTATTAAACAAACTGAATTGATACATCCAGTAAATAAAAAAAGTTTTTTTATTTTCATTCCTTTGCCACATGTAAGACCAAAAATGTTATTTACTTAGCATCCTTTGAGAAATGTCTCTGTTTTTTATGTGGGAAAGTCTAATAAGATGCTGAAGGAATGTACAGGATAACATCTTTCAGATATACATAAACGGACAGACAGTAACGCTCTAGCGAAACATATTATTGATATTCAGGATGCACATCATTTTACTTTTAGAGTTTTCACTATTGTTAAGAAAAATATTACAGGAAGTGATATAATTTTAGACAGTGAATGTATTGAGTATAATGGATAAATTATTTCCATGTTGACACCTATCCAGGATTAAATGAAATGGTTGCCATTAAACCTGTATTAAAGAAAATATATTTAATCATTTAATTTAATGAATTAATATAATTTATTCTGGCTGAATTTTGATTTGTTAATTAACTTTAATCAGTTTTATCTGTGATGTATAAATATATGATTCTTTTAATGTTTTATTGAAGCACTGAAGAAGAGTTAATCTCAAAAGCTTTGATGTTCTTGAAATATATTGCTTGGTTTCGACACAGTATTTTTTCCAAGTTCCTTCAGTGTTTTATTACTCTCTTTTTTGGTACGTCTTGCTCCATTGGGTTACCAGTTTTTTGTGTTAGATTACATTTCCTGTCATGTACTGCACTAGTGACTAGTGTAGCCTGTTATTATTATTATTATTATTATTATTATTATTACAGTGCACACCATTTGTAGGGCTGACAGTTTTAGTTACTCACGCTATCACAGTATTCAAATGCCGTTGCTAAGTGGTCAACAGTGTTTTCATGCCATAGCCAATGTTCGATTAACCATACTGCTTTGTGTATCATTCCATTTACTGTCACTTAAGGTAAGACCATGGGTCAGATTCCAAAGGAGTTGCTTTCAGTGTAAGTCTACCCTGATTCTCAAAGACTAGATGTCAGTGTAAGTGATGTACTTTCACAGTCAGCTTTAGGCACAAGCTAACCTTGTGGTCATTGGGGCCCCATGGTCCAGGGGGGAGTCCCTCCATAGCAAGTTATTTTATTTTGATATTTTGTTACATATTTGTTAAGCCAACAAAAGTTTGTACAGTAGTCTTGTGCATTTAATAAACCAGGTAGGTAATACTAGCTCTTATTTATAGCTCTCCTTTAAAATTAAAATATATCATGGTTATAATAACAGTGCTTTATCAAGTAACAGCCTTCACAATTTCATTGAATGTTTTATCACTGCCATAATTCCCTGACTTAGTTAAATCCTGCTAGTGGACATTCTTTCCACTATAACTAAAATCACAGCCAGCTTTAGGCACCTCCAGTACTCATAGCTGCAGGAGGCCCCCTAATCATCCTTGATTGTGGGGGGGGTTCCTCCTGTTTATGAGAAACAGGGTTATGATATGACCCCATTTGGATTTGGATGGTGCAGTGGTACCGCTGTAGCATTGTTGCCTCACAGCAAGAAGTTTCCTGGTTTGATTCTTGACTAGAGTGCCTTCTGTGCAGAGTCTACATGTTCTCCCTGTGTTTGTGTGGGTTTCCTCCCATGTTACAAAGACATGTGTCTCTCCCTGGGCCTCTGCTGAAAATTGGCTTTTTGCAAGTCAGACTTTGCCAGTTAATAAATAAAGCTGATAATCAGTGAAGAAACATGACAAGGTAAGTGCTGCAGCTCAGCAGCACAGAGTGACCAGTCTCAGTACTTATCTGGGATTTTAAGAACAGCTTATGGTCCCAATCTTCAGGGATTTTTATAAATACTGGCAGAATACCAGATGCTATAACTCTTAATATTTTGTTCATGAATTCTGGGCAAAGCCAAACATAATAGCAGAATAACAGCTCAAAATTAAGAACACTTTTTAAATATTACTCTAAATTACTTACAAAAGTTAATAGAGTAACACATTTTGCATCAACATGGATTTTTTGACAATAACAAATATGAAACTCTGTATAGATTTATGGACTGCATGTAATCCTGAATGATTTACCAGCAATAGAGCAAAATTTTGAGGCAAAAAAAATCAAGGACAGTGACAGGTATGCATTACTCATCAGTGAGGTAAATAAAAGTGACTTAACCCTACTGTCATTTGATGACTTTAAACAACAGTCATTAATTTGGTGTGGCAGTATTAGTGTTGCGCATTGTATTTCTATTTGCCAAAATCAGTGTAAAACTTGTATTGCTATAGCGTGTGTGTGTGTGTGTGTGTGTGTGTGTGTGTGTGTGTGTGTGTGTGTGTGTGTGTTTCAATGTAAGAGTAACAAGTTAGCAATAGTTTCTCTTTCTAGCACAAACATTATCATCACCGCCATTGTGCTTGTATGTGTGTATTGGGGGGGGGGGGGTTGCAATGCATTTAAGAGTAACAAGCTAGCCATATTCACTTTCACCTTCCATCACAAATAGAAGCTTTTTAGAAAACCATGGGAGATTTAAGTATTACATCTGCATGGTAAGTAAAGAGGAGGAGATCATGCATACTGTAGATGCAGCCCCCCAACTGAAGCTGTTCCAGTGGATACAGAGCTGAGAAGGTATGATGGTGTGTGTGCAGCAGCCAAACCCCCAATCAGAACTATTCCAGGGAGTCGATTCTGCATGTATGTATGAAACACCTCAGTTAGGGACAATGTCTAGCTAAGTAACTTTGCTCAGACTCAAATTCTGATCTTTATTATTAGTAAGTGCCTTAAACCACCACACCAACTGCCAGATCTCTTTTAATCTTCTTTTTTTTGTTGTAAATCACTGAGGATTACAATGTCAGGAGTAGGGTTTCATAGTTATAATGTTTGGTGTCAGTGGTGCAGCAGGCAGCATGCTCAGATTTGGTGCAGAAGGCTATGAGTTATCATCTTACACTAGGTAGATTGATTGTTGACGTACCATTTCTTTATGTAACATAGGCAATTTATTCTTCACGGGCAGCAGACATTGAAGTTTTAGATGAAGCACTGAAATTAAAAATTGTTTGCCAGCAGCAACCTCTACATCATAAATGTTCTCTTTAATGTGGAATTATTCAGATGACTTTTACTTCTGCAGAGATTGTTCATATTGACTGATGCTGGTGGATTATAATGACAGCAGTGTGAGGCCTTTTATGGTTGAAATGTTCTAAAATAGGTAGTTTTGTCATTATTGGTTCATATATTTTGTTTCACTGCTTACTGGAAAAATATTAAAAACTATAAATTTAGAGCACATTCTAACAAGAAGTGCTGTATCAAACAAGGAATATAATTCAATACAATCAGGAAGGTGAATCAAAGAACACATGCATTTATGCATGGTCCTAAAAATGTGTGCAGGGGCCCAAACAACCCAAAGGTTTGCTTAATCCACCACTGGCCAAATATATTTTCTGTGAAGGTGGGTTTCAATACAGTTTCAATGAATGTGAGTTTCAAGGGCAGAGAAGTTTACTGCTGCTCATGCTAACTCTGTTTTCATTGTGAGACTGTATTGTTTTGTTTAGCAAATGGCCACCAGTGTTTCTACTATAAACTTTGAAATAAAAGTTTTAAATGAAATCCAAATATCTGTCATCACTGTAGAAGTAAAGAAGAAAATAGTAAACACATGGACAGATGTGAAGAGTGTTCATAATAACTGGGGAGAGAGAGACACACACAAGTAACGAGTCACTAGAATGATTACTGGGGGAGGGGGTGGTTGGGGGAGTGGCTGCCTGGGGTGCTCTGAGCCATTGCTCTGCCTAGGGCACCATTTGACCATGATAGGCCTCTGAGTGTGTAAAAACAATATCACTGACTTTTAGCTGTGTGCCAGAACAATAATGCCAAGCATACACAACACTCTTCTGGATAGCAGTAAAAAATGCAATTAACAAGTAATTATATTTCAAGAGTAAGGCATACAATATGTCACAGAACATTCAGAAACTTCGTGCTTCCATGAGTCTTGCCCACACCCCAGAATGTACAGATGGATTTTGACATTGACTTTGTATTGGCCTCTGCCCTCAACCCCACCTATTCTAAATCCAGCCCTGCTCAAAGGTGTGTACAGAAGAGTGCTGTAGGTTGTGAAGTAGGTTGGGGATGGTGTGGTTAGTCTTTAATTTTCATCATAATTAAACCTTAGAGGAGAGGTGTGCACAGAAGGTCATTATAGCTTGTGTTGGGGCTGGGGACAGTGTGGTCATTGTTTTTTTTTACTTTCCTAAGAGACCTCAGAGGTGTGCAAAGAAGGTTACTGTAGCTTGGGTAGGGGCAGTGTACAGTTTAGGAGTAACAACGCAGAGTACATTGCTGTAATCATTATTTTTTGTCAAAATTTTTTCACAGTCATACATCATCCGAGTGTACAGGTGACTGCATAAGGGGTAGGGTAAAGAGTGAGGAGGCGTGCTGTATATACGTATGACATCAGTCACAAGAAATACATGACTGTGGCCATTTAAAATTATGGACAGGTATCAACTGTCTTTTATTTGGGGGGGGGGGTTGGTAGTATTCCCAGATAAGATTTTTCTATTCTCAAAAGCAATTAGTTTACTGTGAACTACTATTTTGTCGGGTTTGAACATTAAGCCCAGGCAAAACTTATGTCTCCCTGGAAAGAAAGAAAAAAAGACTGAATACTTTTCTTACACATGTTTTTTGTTTGGCCCATTATTGGATTAAAAGGATGGGAAAACGCTATAAAATGCACCTCAGAGCATCTATAACCCTATGTCTTCTGGGGCCTTGGCTTAAATAAATTATTTCCTAAATGGTTATTACTATACTGCCTTTGTCAAGGAAGGTGTGTTTAAAGGATGCAAGAAAAACAAAAGTTGAACAGCAATACTAAATTCCTTTCCTTAATCATAATTTCTGTTTAAGCCATCACTGGATGAAAATGTTAAGTAAAAAGAAAAAAAAACTTTAAAATGACTTCAGAGCATATAGAAAGTCTTGTATTCTTGGAAAAGTTGAAAACTAAGACAAAATGTGAGCAAATGAAGAAAAAAAAGTAATTTGCACTAGTATATGTGTATGTATGTTTGTGGAGAGGGGGGTGAAACAGTAGGCAATGCCTAGGGCATCATTTCACCCGAGTTCAGCCCTGTACATAGAGTTGTTGTAATGTACCATTATTGCAATTAAATGCCCAGTTACTGTGAATGTCCCTCTGTGAGACTGACCAACATAATTTGGTACACATACCTATTGTAATGTAAAAACATTGTAGCTACAGCTCAATCTGCGCATACTACTTCTGAAAGCTCTGCAGCATGAACTAAAAGGTTGTTTAGGAGGGGTGGCAGTGACAGTGTGATATTTAGACTGGAACTGCTCAGTGGGCCCTGACTTGACATTTGTTGGTGGCCCCAAGACTAACACTGGCCTTGCCTACTTAAGTGTAAGGTCTGTCTATAAACAGACTTACATTGGGGATAGGTTCTAAAAGACCTGCTCTCAGTGTAAGTGATCACTTGCACTGAGAGAGAGCCTTTTGGAATCGGGTCCTCTGTGGTACTGTGGTTTATTTTGCTTCTCTTACTGATGCAGGATGTGTGATTTGTTGCTAATAAATGGCATTATAAAAATAACTGTGGAATAGTCAGCCTCAGCCATTTTGAAGGCAAACTGTGGTAAGCACAAAAAAAGTTCACTCAGACTCTGCCATAGATTGCTGTGAGGGAAAGGTTACTTTGGTTTTGCTTTCTTGTATTTTGTATTGCTTCATTGCCTTCTGTTTTGTATATTGTGGTTTATTTGCTTTACACTGTGTTTCAGTTATATTCTGCTTTTAATTGCATATTTAAACTAGGAAAGAAACCACAACTCTGTCTCTTGTGAATCACTAGAAATTACCCCCCCCCCGATGCTGTTTTGTTTAAACTGAGCTGTCTTTCTAGTTGTCTGCCCTTTATGCTAATTTGACCACATATCTCCTTCCCTCTTCTCTTTCATTGGCCATTGTGAGTAAGCACACAATTATCATTTTGTGAAAGCACTCCCCTTCAGCTCTTTGAATTTATTGGCCATCCCACTGTATTTTACACAACCAGAATACAAAGTGTCCAGCCCCTCCAAATCTATCTTGCTCTTTTAAAATTAGTGGTTATCCACTTAGATAGCTAAAGCTTAAGTTACCTCCTCTTTCATATCTGTTTATTGAACACTGCAACTCTTAAGATATTAACCTATTTTCCATTTTTATCTTTAACATCAACATCTAGTCCAAGATGACTGATTACTGGAGAGCCCACATTTTACCTCTCAGTAGTCATCTTGGGATTAGCACTTCTGTTTTGCTTTTAGTGAGAGAAGGAACATAGGGATATTATTTCCTGGAGACTGATGATCACCAGAAAGCCTAATAACTGTTTAAGTACCAGCTTTGAATTTTTGCTTATATTTTGCTCCTGTTGAGAGCAGAGTGCTTTGATTCCTGACAGTTTCTGACTGGGTAGTGAGTGTCTGTGTTGGACCTTCCTGATTGGTCTGGTTGCTATTCAAGGCATCTACCAGGAAAAGGCTACAACAAACTTACAGAGCCTTGCATCACCTGTGACACATCTGTTGATCAACAAAGATCCTGTGACCTACTTCTCATCAAGGGATCAGTGCTATTCTTTTGCTTTTGGTGGGAGAAGAAGCAAGGGAGCACTGTATCCCAGCAGTGTGATGTTGTGGTGAAATCAGTACTAGTATTAGCCAGGGCAAGAGCCATTCAGGCAAATCCCCTCTTTTCATCATTCTTGACGAAGCTAATTTTCTTTCTTTCTTTTCAGTAAGTACTGTTTGATTTTCTGCTGCCTAACCTAACTTCAATATCTCCCTAAATATTTCATCCATAAATCATCAGGATCTACTTATTCATTTTCCCTTAAGTGTTTTTCACTGCCCTGTATAGATGCAGACACATTGAGTTGAAATTTTCCTCTAAAAACACCCTTGAGGTTTCACCAGTACCAAAGTACACACAGGGCAACTAGTCTGTAATGATGAGCACTGTCCCCAGAGCTGCAAACCAGATACTCCTAACATTACTTTATCTTCTCAATGCAACCGTCTAATCAATACTAAGGGACCTGTTGCCATGGATGTGAACTTTTCCACCATCTCCATTACCAGCTTGGTAGATATGGGCATCCAGAGGCAATGTAGACATTGCCTCATATTTACTGACAACCAGTTAATTCTCAAATAAATTAATATGGTAAGTGAGAGATGCATTTACACAATGTCATTGGAGGCAAATCTCTCAAATAAAAGCACTCCTAATGTCAAACAGGCTGCCAGCAATATATACACTGCACCCATCACACACAGTTCAAAGCAGACGTATAGACCCACATATGCTGAAGCACTTGAATATAACCTTTCTAAACCCCAAAAATCTCCTAGACGAAGTACACTTAACACATACCCTCAGCAGCCCTGAATACACTATTTCATAACAACAACCATATCAATGCATACAGTCACATCTCACGGAGCCTCTATTTCTAAGCCCATAAGACAAGCCAACACACAATTCAACATTCTGGTCATTGCAGACTCCATTCTTAGACACACTGATGTCCCTCTAACCAGGCTTAGTAAGGAGAAAGTCACGGTCAGTTGCTTATCAGGGCCAGTATTTGCCACATTCTGCACACACTCAGGTCATTGGACAAAAAGTACTAGTATCACTCAGTTATAGTCCATGTGAATGGAAATGACCTGAGTCATGCCACCCTAGACTATATGAAGAGAGGCATCATGGAACTCTCATAATATGTGTCCCAGGCTGGTATAAGTCTATCATTGAGCGGCATTTTACCTTCTCCAAGGATGATGCCACAATACAAACAGAAGATGTCTGACTTTAATTAATGGCTTAGTTTTTGGTGTCATTTTAAGGAGGTGCAATATATGTCAGCATGGAAGGAGATTGTTAACAGGCCACATTGCTTTGCCATGGATGCTCTGCACCTCTACTCTCTAAGCTTTGACTTCCCCATAGTGCCTTTTTAGGCAATGCCAAACTGAAAGTATTTCTGACATAGCAAATCAAAACAAACAAAAAAAAAATCTAAAGGTGTTACTGCTCAATGCTAAAAAAAACTCCACTCCCTACAAACTCTTCTCACCGTAGAGAATGCTGGCATCTGTGTGGTCAATAAGACATAATTTAAAGCAGCAAAGAGCACATTGGCAGTGCAAGACTATAATGCCTTCCACGCATTTAGACCAGCTACTACACAGACACGGACTAATGGTGGAGATGTCTCAATTTACGTCAGAAATAAATATACCTCAAGTTTGGTAAGACAGGACAATGCACTTGAGCTTTTCCCCATTCAAATTATCATAGGCAAAATCCCATGCCACTTCCTTGCAAGCTATAGGTCCCTCTGTATGACCCAGGAAATCCATAACATGTATTTAAACTTATTAGAAACACTCACCATCCAACCCAATACCATTTTATGGGTAACTAATTACCCCACTATTAACTGAGAATCATATACAACACCAAATGTACAGACACAGAGATTTCTGGATTTTGTAAACTCAGACTCCATGGACCAGATTTTCAATACACTGACCAGGGGTGCAAACATACTGGATCTGGTCCTCACTAATATGGGAGAGTGCTGCACACCTCCTAATATAATGTCTTTTCTGGTAAAGTCAAACCACAAAACGGTCTCCTTTGATGTAAAAATAAAACCTGGAACCCCAGCTAACCCTGGAATATTCAGGAACTACTCTTAAGGCTAACTTCCTACTATTAAGTGATAATC
The DNA here is from genome assembly GCF_019279795.1 of Protopterus annectens. NCBI lineage: Eukaryota > Metazoa > Chordata > Ceratodontiformes > Protopteridae > Protopterus > Protopterus annectens. The sequence goes on along the minus strand of NC_056751.1, from coordinate 744,144,229 downwards.
CTGAAAAAAATGTCAAGCCTCTATAAACCCTGAGAACACTGCTGCCTACACAGAACTGGTCACAGAAACCTTATACAAGCATGCTGATAGCTGCACAGAGGCAACTATACCCACCAAGAAGAAGAACAAAACTAACTAAAATAACACGCCACCCTGGTGGAATCACAACATCAATAGCCTGTATAACAGAAGGAAGTAAAATTAGGAGGTGTAGCAACCAGTAGAATAAAAGCACTCTCATTAAACTAAACAAACAACTCAGAGGACAAATAAAGTCTACCAAAACCAAATTTGAGGTAAATTTGGCCTCCTGTGCCAAGGACAATCACAAGACATTCTTTAGCTATGCTCACAGCCTCAAAGGCAATGCACCATTGTGTGCAGAGCTCATTGTTAGTGGAGCCACAAGTACTAAGCCAGAAGATGTAACAAACCCAACCTACTGGCTGACAAGTTCAGCTCTGACTTTACCCTTTTCTCTTCTTCAACATCTCCTCAGAAAATACTATCAAATTTAACTTCCCCTACTATCACTAGGGGATAGGTCCATAATGATCTTTCTAAGGCCAAGAACACTGCATCAATGGGTCCAAACAATATCCCAGGATGCCTTCTAAATAGCATGAAACATGACCTATCAGGCCCCCTGAATTGCTATTAATTGAAGCCAGCAAACAGACTTCATGCCACACAAATGGAGAACACCATGTCATCCTTCTGCATGAAGTTTGCCCATCTACAGACCATGGAAACTACAGACCCATAAGTCTCACTAGTCTCATATGCAAAGCCATGGAAAGAATTATCATGGAAATGATAAATAATGACATAGGAAACCTCCAGACACTGGACCCAACCCAGTTTGGTTTCGTCAAGGGCAGGTCATGCCTACTCAGCCTGGTGGACTTCTTTGAGAAGGTCACCAAAGCAATGGATAAGGGCACTATGGTTCACACTGCCTACCTTGTCCTGGCCAAGGAATTTGACACAATATCACACTCAGACATTGTTGACAAACTGAAGAGGTTAGGTATAAACCCTTATGTCACCAGGTAGATAGCCAGCTGGCTCACAGACAAGACCCAGGAAGTTAGAATTGGGGAGTCCACCTCTACAAAGAGGCCAGTCACAAGCAGAGTCCCTCAGGGATTGGTCCTGGGGCCATTCATTTTTGGCATTTACTGCTCTGAAGTCAAGGCCAATGTCAATGGCCTCTGGGTGACTACATTTGCAGATGATTGCAAATTAGGAGCAGTCAAAGAATCCCCCCACTGACACAAATGTTCTCCAGGAAGGGCTGACACAGACAGACAACTGGAGTTAGAGCCATGGACTAAAGCAAAATGCTAAGAAATGCATAATAGTATCCTTTAGGAAGTCATCCACCCCTGGTAACTATCATATTGACAACACACCCCTAAGAGTTGACGTAATAGTCAGGGTCTTGGGGACACAGACATAGACAGTAATCCAACCTTTGTGCATCATGTGTCTAGAGTAGTGATGAAATCATTCTATGTTGTGCAATGTATAAGCAAAGGTATGGCATCTAGGAGGTCATTGTTTCACTGTATTCAGCATTCATCAGACCTATAACTGAGTACATTACCCCTTTTGTTATGTATCTAACCAGGCACATCCAACAATTGAAATATCACACAAGTTCCTCACTAAAAGAATACAGGGTGTAAGTAACATATCCTATGCAGACTGCTTCAAGGCCCTATCCCTGTATTCTGTCTCCTACAGGCTGTTGAGGGGAGATATATGCCTGGCATACATGACATTGTCAGACCTCACCCTGATGGACTTCCTGCATATTTGCAAAACACCAGAATTACCCATTCTAAAGACTTAAACCTTGCCTGTGATATAAATAGGACCTGCTGGAGAGACAAATGTGTACTCCAGAGACTACCCCATTATCTGGAAAAAGCTCCCCTTCCACATGAAGCAGAGTGTCTCCCTAACCCAATTCAAGTGTGAATTGGACAATTAGATGGGCAACAGGAAGTTCATGCCTGGTTTGGAAATTTTATCTCTAATGGACACAAGCAGCCTGTAAATGGTTCATCTCCCAGGTCCCTGCTTGTAAATGTTTCATCTCCCAAGCCCATGCTTACACTTATCAAGGGTAGCAAAACTTGTCAGAGATTTGTGATACAAGGCTAGGCTTAAAAAGGCCTTTGTGGTCATTAGCCTCATACACACTTATGACCCTATAAAAGTAAACACACACTGAGATTTGAGGTAACTTCTGATCACTGACTTGTGACTGAATGTTACCAGTTCAACAGTGTAGTAGAAAAATACTTGCTTCAGCTGCAGATAGGAGAAAAGTAATGGCAAAGACGTGAAACATGAGATGTGTGTGTGTTCAGTAGAATGAGACAGAGATGGATAGAAAAATGACTCCACATCTAAAACAGGAAAAGCAATGACAGGAGAAAAAAGTAGGATGGACAAGAAGAAACGTAAAGACAGAAGATGGTTGGACTGAACTAGGGAGGAGTTCTGGGTGGAAGTCTGTTGTAGAAAGGTATACAAATTGTCTAGCTTTTATATTTTCTGCCCATGTCTGTGTGTATTTATGTGCAATGTGAGTATTGCCAGTAATGCTAGGAGAAGTAGGGCAGTGGATGTGTAACATATGCCAACACATCTAGCTTTTGGAATTTTGTAAAGAATTATATGTCATTTGTATATCAAACTGATTTGTACAAATGTTTGTGTTGAAGAATGTAGCTGTAAAGCTGCTTGTATTAAAATGTGCCCTGACTGTATTGTAACTGATTAAATGTATATGTTTTAACAGAGGATAACTGGAAGAGAAGAGGTTAATCTCAGTCCAGCTACCTTTGAAAAATAGTAAGACATTAAATTACTTAATCTAGGCCACAAACATTGTATCTTACACTTCTGAATGCAGCCAGAGACAAAATGTCTTTGTCAGAGAATGGTTTATTAGCTCCTGTAGGAAGAGTGGAAGAGTTTTATGGTTTTATGACTTCCAGAAGCTACAACAGATCTTAACAAAGCTCTGTCCATGTGTATGGTAACACATATGTGTGAGATTCTAGGTCAGTTGCTAGAAATGGGGGTAGTATATTAACCAGAAGTCAGATGACCAGATGTATGTAATGTCATTCTGTAATCCATCACAAAAATTATGTCTTAATACTAGATGAGACTGAAGTCTCATAGTACTCCCTTTATGAAACCTGACATACAAGGATCCCTCACCTACTTCATCTTGCCTTGTTCTAGTACGTGATCAGGGAATAGTAATTCTTGAGATCAGTCAGGAAAATACAGTGAGATTAGTTAAGTACTGTTTTTCTGTATCTGTGTGAATCTATTCATCTGTGTTATTTTAATATTTCCTGTGGCTGAAACTCTGTTTTTTGTAAATAGATATTTAGCATTTTCATGCTCTTTTATTTATTATTAAATATATTTAAACTTTTCATAGTGAGCGGTCCTTTAGAGAACATTTTAAGCTTTGAGAGTACTTATATCTATTAGTGACACTGTGGCCAGTCCTGAAAGCCTGTTTGTTTGGTCAACATTGTCATTTGTGTTAACATTAGTTTCACTCAATATAATTGAGTACCCTTGCAAGAGCCTTAGTGTAGCTGGTTTTGGGGTGTCTGGTGGCAGTGTAATTACCTTATAGTCTGGGCAGAAGGGGGCATAGCTAGTAAATCTGTGCCATTCTTTCCCAGGTGTGTGTGTGTGTGTGTGTGTGTGTGTGTGTGTGTGTGTGTGTGTGTGTGTGTGTGTGTGTGTGTATGTTTGAAAATCAAATCTCAAAGTGTGTGTGTGTGTGTGTGTGTGTGTGTGTGTGTGTGTGTGTGTGTGTGTGTGTGTGTGTGTGTGTGTGTGTGTGTGTGTTTGTGTGTATGTGTGTGTGTGTTTGTGTTTGTGTCTGTGTGTGTGTCTGTGTGTGTGTGTGTGTGTGTCAGCTACTTGGAGCAGGGACATGAAACACTGTTTTCACAGAGTGGTTGCTGGAGGACTTGGCTTGGACACTCAGCTGAGTACTTAACTCTACAGCTGTGCCAGTGGGGAGCCTTACTGGGGATCTGGGGCGAGACAGAGAGAGAGTCTCAGACTCTGGGCTGTGTGTGTTCCCTGTGTGCTCTTAAGGGAAATTGTGCTTGATGCAGAGAACTGCATCTGGAAATACTGGGTGTATCGATTTTTGTTACAAGCGAACGTTCCTCTCCAGTGTCAGTGGTGAGGATTGAGGCTCCTTGATTACTGTCCCAGAGTGGGGACATCACATATTAGTAAGCAGCGATGTGATATTAACTGAACTTCTGTAGCCTGTAGGCAGTTGTCACTGAAGGTGGGTGTATTCTCAGCAACTACAAGGTAAACATTCAGAGATTAATTTCACAACAGTTTTTTTTGTTACTTTAGTTTAGTCAAGGAAAGCAGGAAAAGATGTCAGCAGAGGATTACGGCAAGCTGACAAAGAACCAGTTGGCTAGGGTGTGAAACCAAAGGACTGGTGCATGCCTACCTGACTAAAGAAGAAATTATTTCAGCCTTAGTCGCAGCTGTAAACCAGCAACCAGGAGGATAACCAGTCTGGTGATAGGAGTTTGCTGCCCTTAGAAACCGGACAGTTCTCTTTTTCCTAAGAGGACTTAAAAATCTGTCTGGAGTTAAAGAGACTTGAACTGGAGGCCAGACATTTGGAATTAGAGTCAGCAGAGAGACTGTGGTATTTAGGGACTGATGAAAATGAGAGACTGCAGTGTTTGGAGGCTGAAGAAAATTAGAAGCAGTGTCAAAATGAGAGGGAGATGCTGACTCTTTGCCAGGGTCATGGAGATAATGGTGAAGGGAATAACCAAACCCCAGAAGAAATAAAGGTCAGTAAATTTCTTCCACACTTTAAAGAGAGTGATATGTTTGATAGTTTTATTCATATATTTGAAAGAGTATGTAAATAGTATAATGTTGACCAAGTGCTCTGGGTACAGTTCTTGACCCCTTTACTCCATGGTAAAGCTGTAACTGCTGTTTCTAAATTGTCTGATATTGTTTGTTTAAACTATGACAATATGAAGCAATATTTACTAGAATGCTTTAATACCTGAAGCTTACAGAAAAAAGTTTTGTTATCATAGACTCAATGCAGATGAAAGTGTATGTGATTATATTGCTGAGTTAAGCACTTATTTTCATAGGTGGGAGAGTGGGTCTCAGGTCACCACTTTTGAAGGGCCAGCAGACCTTTTGGTGAGGAAACAAGCTCTTAGCACTTTGCCTGAGAACATGAGAATCTGGTTGACAGACCGAGAATGTAACTCTGCAGATAAGCTGGGAAAAAAGGGGATCTCTTCTTAGCAAGCAGGGCATCACTGCACAGGAAGGGAATACCAAGTGCTGCACATGGATATAATGGAACCTATGGTGGGGAGGCTAAACTGTCCCAACAGAGTCGACCAGTAATAGGGGAAGCCACTGTCTCAGGTACATGGCCAGGATCAAGGGTTAAATGTTTTAAATGTAACAAGAGGGGCCATTACCATATAGATGTCCATGGAGGCAAGGTGGGGGAATAAAAAGTGGGGCAGCCAGCAAGTGGGAATAATGGTATGTCAGTGGTAAGTTGGCTGGAGACAACAGGGGTACCAAACCACCAGCAGAGTTTATATCTGATCTTGGTGGATGGAAAACAGGCCACTGCTAAGAGACACACAGCCTCTGACATAACCACTGCAGGCTTCACATTGGTTAAAGAGGAGCAGTACTTGCTTGGGCAGTCCACTCCAGTCAGAGCTTTAGGAGGGACCTCATTCCAAATGCCTTTGGCCAGGGTTCACCTCTACTAGGAAGGTGGAAAAGGAAGCAAGCAAGTAGGTGTGTTTGAGGATATCCCTGCAGATGTCCTGATAAGGAATGATTTTGATAATGCAGTAACTTGTATACATGCAGTTACATGCAGTCAGGCTTGGAGATAGGCATGTGGGTCTGGTAGCCTGGGGCAGACCCAGACAGACCCCACACCTGAAGCCAGGGCTGGTGAGGTGGCTATTTCAGGGAGGGAGCTACCCTGTAGTAGTGAGCCTGAAGGTGAGCCACAGCTGTTGTTAGGTACTGATGTTCCCTTGGACAGAGTGACAGCAAGGGCAGAAGTGAGTAGTAGTACCCAGACTGACAGCGAGGCACTGCTGTCAGAGGATAACAGACTTCCTGTAGAAGTGGAGCTAGGAAAAGTCACAAAGGTAGAGTTGAGACAGGCTAAGCTCTTGGACCCTGCACTAAGAGGAGGAGGGAGGTAACTAGGGAGGCACCTGATTCTCAAGGAAAAGAGGAGTCTGTATACTAGAACAAAGGGTTACTGTACAGAGAGTGGATCCCTGAGGGAGGGCTAGAGGGTGAGGTAATACAGCAGTTGGTAGTAACTAGACCCTACTATCTGGCACTTCTAGTCATAGCCCATGACATTCCTTCTGCAGGTCATATGGGCATAAAGAGAACTAAGAGATGTATTATGCAGAACATTTACTGGCCTGGGATTGCAAGGGATGTAACAGGGTACTGCAGGACTTCTGAGCAATGCCAAAAAGTAGCCAAGGCAGGAGACAAGGTCAAGGCTCCTTTGATGCCTTTGCCTGTGATTGAGGAGCAATTTCAGAGGTTATCTATGGATATTGTGGGGCCTCTAAATATCCTAAGTTCCACAGGGAAGAAGTATATCCTGGTGGTAGTACATTATGCTACTAGATACCCTGAGGCAGTATCTCTGTCCTCCACTGAGGCAGGGAAGGTGGAAAATATTTTGTTAGAGATTGTCAGCATGGTAGATTTCCTGAGGGAAATACTGACTGACAGAGGTGCCAACTTCATGTCAGCCCTGCCTATTTGTCTGTGGAAGCACTGTGGGGTGAAGCACCTAAAGACCACCCCCAACCATCCCCAGACTAATGGTCTTGTGGAGAGATTAAACTCTACCATAAAGACCATGCTACGGGTATTTGCAGACCAGTTTAAGAGACATTAGAACAAATATTTGCCCCATATGCTGTTTACATGCAAAGAGGTACCCCAGGAATCCACAGGTTTTTCACCCTTTGAATTGCTGTATGGACATAGGGTGAGAAGGCCTTTAGATCAGATTCATGAATAGGAGAATGAGTGTGAATCCCACAAGGAGTCTGTTGTGTCATATGTCCTTAACCTCAGGACAAGGCTTAGGGAGCTCATGGGCTTGGCACAGGAGAGCATGGCAAATACTGGAGAGCTCAAACTAAAGTGCTCTGTGCAGGGAGGTATACTCTGTAGCAACTGGGTTACCTAGCTGCAAACGGGCATAACCAATCATTCATTTCATATGCACTATTAGAGTTTTTGGCTGTGTGGTTTGCTAAATGTTTGCAAAGAGCTGGATGTCATTAGTACCAGCAGATAAGTCCTTAATTTCAATTAAACACCTGTACTGAATTTTCAAAAGTGCAATTACTTCATCACCAGGGAAGAAACTAGGCTGGCCAGTTCCTTTGTCCCACAAGTTAGTGACTGCTGTTGCAATATCTACAGAATTAAAAAACTGAAAAGATGTTTAAAAGCAGACCAGTACCAGGACATGGATCATTTGTTACCGGGCCGCCAGGCAACGAGTGAAATGAAAAAGTGAATGTGTGTATGTGTGTGTGTATATGAGTGTGTTTATGTGTCTGTGTGCGTGTGAGTGAATGCATGCATAAAAGCAAAAGAGACTGTGTGTGTGTGTGTGTGTGTGTGTGTGTGTGTGTGTGTGTGTGTGTGTGTGTGTGTGTGTCTGCATGTGTGAGAAAATGTGTGCATAAAAGCAAAGGAGACTGTGTGTGACAGACTGAGATAGAGTGAGAAGGATCTTGTGTGAGTGAATGTGTGCGTGTGTATGTGTGTGTGTAAGCGTTTCTGTCTGTATATGTGAGTGAATGCATGCAATGATTTGCCAAAAAAAACACAATTTTTATGAGAAACAGACCAAAAACACAAGATTAAAAATCTTTTCATACTTTGAAAATCTGTACAGTTGAGAGATGTATGTGTGTGTGTGTATGCTTCTGTCTGCGCATGTGAGTAAATGCATGCATGACAGTAGAAGAAAAATACCACACATTTGTTGGTCAGAATAAGAACTTAACTGACAAAGTCATAGTCATAGTCATAGTGTTCAAGCATAAATTATATGAAAGGCCTGATAACATGGCAGATGCAGCCTTATTTACATAACAGATGATTATCATAATGATTATTAATATTGTCCATTTCTGGAAATACAGGTTCATAGGATGATTCTTGGCTATTGATTCAAGGGCCTTTACAAGCCTAGCCATTAAATCCCAATATATTAATAGATTAGAGATATTGTCTATGCCCGAGTTTTTTCTAGCAATGCCTAGCCATGTCCAGGAAAGAAGGTGGGCCAATCCCTGGCCAAAGTTTGTGGTTTCCCATTCCAGTCATCCAGGTTGCTCTTACAAAGGTTCAAGCAGGTGCTCTGCTTGATATGGATTGGAAGCCTATTCCAGAGCAGTGGCAATGTCTGCAAGTTGTATCTGCCTCTCCAGTAGGTCCTGGTTATGTCGCTAGCTAGATTGAGGTCCCTGGAACAGGTGACTCTAGTACCATTTGACTTATGGATGTGCAGCATTTCCTTTACATTTGGGTCAGAGATAGCCCTGTAAACCTAATGAGTACACTGACAGTGACTTCAGTCTGTCCGTCTAAAACATGTGCTGGACACCCTGAATTTTCTTAGACATTTCTGAGCTCTCTCAAGTTGCTGCAGGTGTTTGGTACAGTACATGCCAAAGGGAGCATTATATTCAAGAACAGGCCTGATGAGGGATGTTTACAGGGGGGTTATAACCTATTTTGTTCTTGAGGTGATGCCTTTGCTGATCAGGTGAGCAACACAGCATGCCTTCCTCACCAAAGTAGTCACATGGTGGTCAAATTTGAGCTCACAGTCAACTTGTGTTCTCAAGTCTCTCACTATGGAATAGGTAGTTATGGTATTATTGATTATTTTATAATCATCATGGACATTGCTTTTACCCAAGGGAATGATGGTGTATTTCTTAGCATTTACTTTAACACCATTGCTTTGGCACCAATTATTGGTTTGTGTAAGCCCCTTTTGAAGTACACTGACATCTCCAGGGAATTCAATGATAGCACCTAATTTGCAGTCATCCGCAAACTTGGTTGGCCTCAGCCCCTCTGTTTTGGCCTGGACTTTGGAGAAATATATGCCAAACAAGAGGGTGCCCAGCTCAGACTCTCGTGGGACCCCACTGTTGACAGGTCTACTGGTGTAGCTAAAGTCTCTTACTTTAATTGAGTGTTGCCAATCTGTGAGCCAGTTTGCAACACACCTAACAACATAGGAGTTGATATTCAGCTCATACTTCTCAACCATACCGAAGTCCTCAGTAAATACCAGTTTTGAGGTCAAAATATTGGGGTGCCACAAATTCCAAAGTGGCCCCTTTAATTTCCGAATTTCCCTTTTAAGTTTTTTTTTTTTGAACGAATTATGTCATCACATGCAGGGTGTGCACAATGACATGCAGACAGACAACCTATTAGAATGCTTGTTAAGGCATTACTTAATTTAACTTGCTGAAGACCGGTCCGCGTGTTATATAGGCAGTGCATCTTCTTCCCCGGCTCCTCTAGGTAAGGCAAAAACAAAAATACTGTGATGGGGCTTAAAATTCTAATCTGTTAAACTGTTTTATATGCTGCATGGGCTGGGTCTACTTTCCGAAGGCAGTCAGTGCTCTACACTTACATTCTCACTTACGTGTGAGAGAAACGGCAGTTACATATATTCTCTTAGGAATTGATTTCTTATGTGCAACAGTGCAACCTGCAAGGAGACTGTTAAGCTGTGTGCTCCATTACTTTCCAAAGTTTTTCTTATGTGCAAGAAGACTGTTAAGCTAACAATGTGCAAGCAGACTTAAGCTGTGTACTTGATAATTACTTTCCAAAGTTTTGTTAAGCTGTGTGCTCATCTGCTCGATTACTTTCCAAAGTATTTCTTATGTGCAAAGAGACTGTTAAGCTGTGTGCTGCATGGGCCGGATATTTTCCGAAGCCAGTCGTAAGCAATAAGCATTGATTTCTTACATTCTCACTTACATGAGAGAGAAATGACAGTTATATTTGTTAAGTGCATTGATTTCTTACATTCTCACTAACGTGAGAGAGAAACGGGAGTTACATTTGTTAAGCTACTTTCCAAAGGCAGTAGTGAGTATAGATTTCTTTTTCTTAAGTGTAGAGGGAATCCAGTGGCAGTTAAGTACATGTTAAGCTGCTTTCCAAAGGCAATAAGTGTATAGAGAATCCATTCTGAAAAATGGCAGTTACATGTGTGTGTTCCTTACTTTCCAAAGACAGATGTGAGCATTGATTTCTTACATTAACACTTGCGTGAGAGAGAAACAGCCGTTACATTTGTTATGTGTGTATTCCTTACTTTAAAAAGGCAGTAGTGAGCATTGATTTCTTACATTCTCACTTAAGTGAGAGAGAAACGGCAGTTACATACATTCTCTTAGGCACTGATTTCTTATGTGCAACTTACAAGGAGACTATTAAGCTGTCTGCTCAATTACTTTCTGAAGTTTTTCTTATGTGCAAAGAGACTGTTAATTTGTGTGCTGCATAGGATAGATACTTTCCGAAGGCAGTCATAAGCATTGATTTCTTACATTCTCACTTACGTGAGACTAGAGAGAAACAGCAGTTACATTTGTTAAGCTACTTTCCAAAGACAGTAGTGAGCATAGTTTTTTTTTTCTTAAGTGTAGAGAAAATCCAATGGCAAAGTACATGTTAAGCTGCTTTCCAAAGGCAATAAGTGTATAGAGAATCCATTCTGAGAAAAGGCAGTTACATGTGTGTGTTCCTTACTTTCCAAAGGCAGTAATGAGCATTGATTTTGTAGTGTACATTTGTTAAGCGCATTGATTTCTTACATTCTCACTTAAGTGAGAGAGAAAAGTTACATTTGTTAAGCTACTTTCCAAAGACAGTTGTGGGCATAAATTTATTTTTCTTAAGGGTAGGGAGAATCCAGCAGCATTATGTGTGTGTTCATGTGTGCAAGGAGACTGTTAAGGGGTTTTCTTGTGTGCAAGGAGAGACTGTTAAGGGGTTTTCTTGTGTGCAAGGACAGGCTAAGAGATTTTCTTGTGTGCAAGGAGAGACTCTTAAGGGGGTTTTTTTGTGTGCAAGGAGAGAATAGACTATTAAGGTGGGGGCTTTTTTGTGTGCAAGGAGAGAAGAGACTGTTAAGGTGTGTGTGTGCGTGTGTGTGTGTATGTGTGTGTGTGTGTGAGTGTGTGTGTGTGTGTGTGTGTGTGTGTGTGTGTGTGTGTGTGTGTGTGTGTGTGTACCCTACTTTTACCACAAAACCCACATGATGCAAGTCACCAAAAACAAAATCCTAAGGTTCCTCATCTTATCCCTGCCTCCCAATGAACATCATTGCTACACATTAAAAAAAAAATGGTTACCATTTACTTCAGGGTCTGGGGCCATATTTTGGTTGTCCCTTCAGTTTGCATTTGAAAGCTGATATCCCACAATTCCATTGGAGTGGGTGGAGTTGCATAATTATGTTATGTTAATCAGCGTACAGATTTGTACCTATTTTTCATGTGCCATTGTCCAGATTTTTGATGTTTCCAGGTTGAGGGTATGATTCAGCTTGGTTACTTTGTCAATGATACCAGAATGTGGGATAGTGTCAAAGGCCTTGGGCAAGTCAAGATAGGCTGTGTGCATGGCTTTGCTGTTGTCTCTGACTATGGTCACGTTATCAAAGATGTCCACTAGGTTTAGCAGGCATGAGCTCCCCTTGACAAAACAGAACTGGGATGGATCCAGGGTTTGGGGGTCACCTATATCTTTATTTAAGAGATTTATGAGGATTTCTTCAATTATCTTACAGATGTGGCTGGTTAAAATTACGGGTCTATAGTTACACGGGTCTGTTGTCGAGCCGCACTTGCGAAAGGGGTTAACAGTGGTTGGTTTCCATTCAGTGGGGACAAAGCCAGTACTCAGGCTGTATTTGAATACAGTCCCCAATGCAGTAGCTAGCTATTGTTTTAGAACATTAAGAATGCAGCCCAGAGTGCTGTCTGTTCCCATGGAGGCTGTGTTCCTAGCCATGGAGAGAGCATTGATGAATTGCACTTTGGAGATACAGGGAGGAGGAGATTATTGAGTACAATGCACCAATTGGAATGTACCTGGCTAGACATCTCCAGCAGCTGAAGAGACCACAGAGGTACCTAACCAAGAGGATTACTGGCCTCAAACAGTTGCCCTATGCAGCACGATTGAAAAAGCTAAGATTGTTCTCTGTTGCATACTGCTTTCTCAGAGGCGATCTCTGTCTAACGTACAGAGCCATGTCCAACCCAGAATTGTTGAACATGCTCCATCTTAGCAAAACCAAATATACTCGAGCTACATGCTCTAGGGATATAAACCTCAACACAACAATGAATAGAACATGCTGGAGGGATAGAGTCCCTTCGCAGAGACTTCCCTTACTATGGAACAGGGTCCCGATCTACATAAGACAGAGCCCCTCACTATCACTCTTCAAGAGGAACCTTGATGAGTGGATGGGTAACAGAAAGTTCACACCGGGGATCACACCAATAGCACTACTAGATAGGGGCCAAGGGTACTAGCTGCTAGTACAAGGGTCTAGGGAACTACTAATGGGGCGGTGAATACTGCACAATGTGGCTGGGCTAATATATGCCTTCAGGCAGATAGCCCAGTACCAACCTATGAACCTATAATGAAGACATGGATCATGGTATGCTTGGGGCGATGGGCAATGTAATTCTTGCCAAACCTGTCTGCTAGCATGTTTGCAATTTCTACATGGTTAGTGTGTGTGATCCCATCCACAATTAGTTCAGCACAGATCAGTCATAAATTTAAGGTATTGGAAGTAGCTGAAGAAAGCCGTATGGTTATCCTAGGCCATGTTTGCTACATTTTTCTCATATTTGCTTTTTGAAGATTGCATGGGTTATCTTATTTGCTTGTTTAGGCTCAGGAGGGTGCTCTTCCAGTTCTATGATCTCACTTTTGTATTTTTAGATAGCACCTTCTTTCGTTTATGGTATAACTTATTTATGCTGGATGTCCACCGGGATTTTTTTTTTTTTTAGCATCTTGCTTTAATCCTATCTGGCGCAACTGTGTTTATGTGTCTATATGTTTTTAGAGGGCATCAGTGTATACCTTAGTATAGCCATTAATGCCATCTCTGGAAACTGGATCTTGGCAGTCATTTAGGAGGGTATAGTTATCGTTAGTGAAATTATTTAGCCTGACTTCACCTTTGGGGAGTTCTGGTCCTATTGCTACTTCAATAGTGATTGTTTTGTGGTTGGATTTAACCAGTGTGGGTACTAAAAGTGAGGTGTTGCATCGGTCACTCATGTTGGTGAGGACCTGGTCTAAAATACTGGGGTCCCTTCTTCTGTGGTGCACTATTTGTTTCAGGGAATTTGAGTTAACAAAGTCCAGTGAATTGTGCATGAATGAGTTTGGGCTCATATTACTTTCCCAATTAATGGAAGGATAGTTGAATTCACCCATGACTAGGGTGTTAGGCTGTACCTTACTTTTCCCACATAGGTCTAAATAGGCTGTGTAGGCATCTTGGTTCATGGAAAGTACCTGTAACTGAAGATGAGCTGAAGAAGGGTCTTATCCATAGAGTATTCTCGTCTAACCAGTCTAGGGGTGTAATTATCTTTAATTAAGATAGGTACTCCACCTCCTTTGCTTCTCACACCTTCAATTTGTGGTCTGAAAGTGTGGAAGGCATTGTAGAATTGCCAGGCCAGGGTACTTTCTGCGGCCTTCATCCAGGTTTCTGTGATGGCAGAGACATCAACATCTTCCAGGGAGATGAGTGCTTCCAGAGAGTGTCGTTTGTGATTTAAACTCCTACCATTTAGCAGCATGACCATGGATTTCTGTGTGTTTGATATTTTCACATCAGCAATACCATTGTTGTGACCTTGACTACAAAAGGCTGTATGGTGGAGGCAGGTGCTTTAGTCAGCAACCGAAAGCCTAGAGGTGCTAGGTGAAGACCATCTCTGGCACAGCAGGGTGGTCTATCCACCATGTCATCCCAGGCTGACAGGAACTGCATCCCTTTAGAATGACATTGGAAACTAATCCAATTATTGAAGTCTATCATTTTCTGTTTATGTTGTGCTGTCATCCTAAGTGAGGCTAAAATGCTGCTCAGGGCTAGGCACATATCCAAATGGGACACATACTGAGAAAGCTCAATCACGTCTGTCTTCATATACTCCAGAGAGGTATATCTAAAGTCGTTCCCACTAACATGAACTATGACAAGTCATAACGGTACTTGCTGTGAGACTTGAGTGCATGTGTGATCTGGTGAATCCATGCAACTGACAGACAGCTGACTGTAACCTTCTCCTTGCTCAGCCTGATGAGTAGTGCATTTGTATGTCTCACTATAGTCACCTATAACTAAAACATTTGGAATAGCTGTTCATTGCCTTAAGTGCTTATTTGGTGAGACACAGGTGCTAGTGTTTTTATATGTATTGCATGCTTTAGGTGTTGTGTTAGGTGTACCATGTTTTTGTTTTGCAGGTGTCCGGTGTTTAGGTAGGTTTTTGGAGAGTACCTCTACATGTGACGGTTTTTGTTCAGAGCATATTACGAATAGGAGTCATGGTGTGTGTGCTATTAGTGTTGCTGTTCTGGGCATGAGAGAGCAGTGATTCCAAATTGTTAGTGTAGGAAGCCTGTCTTGCAAGTTGTACTTGAGTGATTTAGGAGTAAGGGATTGTCAGTGTACATGAGGCAGTTGCTGCAGTGCTTCAAAAAACCCATGTCCACTAGGCTAGCAGAAGAAACAGTGGGAAAATGACAGTCCATAATGCAAGGTTTGATCCTTGGATTGAAGCAGATAAGGAGAAACAGAGGGAGGTCTCTGACTGGAAGCTATTTCAGGGTGACAAACTTATGGTGTGTACAGTAGGAGGTCTATAAAAGAGGCAATCTATAGGGTCTGATGTTGGCAGAAAAGAGTAAAAATCTCTGCTGGGTGGTTCAGTGAACAGCTGAGAGCTATTCAAGAAGTGATCTGCTAGATAGCAGCTGCCTGCAAAGAAAAAAACTTCTATTGCCGCTTTTGTGTCTATAACCACCAAGAGTTACCACTCTCTTTGTGTCTGTGCATAATGATGCACTATGTGCAGGCAAGAGCTAAGCAATCGATATAAGGAAATCAATCAGAAACCTCCAACTGAGCTCTGCACCAATGAAATAGCTCAAACTGAGTACTGAAGCCATAACCTTCAATTAGATAGCCCTACTGTAGGCTCTTGCACTAAGGTACAGGGGGGCTTCTACAAAAAAAGATGGTAACAGATTATATTGGCAAAGTCATAGGATAGTAGGAGTAGAGAAGTGTTGGGTGTGATAGAGGGGATAGTAAGAACAGATGCGGAAAAGGTATGAATGTAACTTCAGTGGTAGTATGTGTAGCGGAAGGGAGGGTAGTGTAAGCTACCAGTTGGGACAGAGAGACTAGAGGTAGAAAAAGGTGTAAGAGTACCTTCAGCCCGGGCTCATATAGGAGCAGAACCAAGCTTTGTTGAAGTATTCTTTTATAGAGGTGTTTTTTTAGTGCAGTCATCCCCAATTATGTTATAGTTTTGAGGTAATATTTCGTTTTTGCTAATCTTTGGTTGTAGCTATTGCACTGTTATGGCTAGGATACTTGGTTTTTGAACAGCATGGAGTTTTGTGATTTTTATTACAAGTACATGCAGCAGTTAGAGTAATGAACGTTTCCTAACTAATGTTACATGTATAAGGTTCAGTTTGATTTTGTTCAGTACTACTGACAATGGAAGGAATACAACTGTCCATTTCCTAAGATTTGTTGTGGATAGTATCCTCCTCTTTAGGGAAGTTGTTTTACAGTTGGGAATTCATGTATTAACAGCAGGTTATGACAGTGACTCCTTTGGGGTAGTACTTCTCTGAAGGTCTCTTGTGACAAAACGTCTGTTATAGTCAACTGATATTCTATTGACTGATGGTTTGGATGCATGGCAGGTGCCCAGATCCATTAAAACCTGGATGTCTGTTTCATGCTTGGCAGAATAAAAGCTATTTAGACAGGGCTACTGCATCAGTGATGCATATGCTGGACATTAACTAGGCTAGGGCCATAATGTTTCAAGTCAACTAGCTGAGGAAGTGTAGCAGAAATGGACACTTGGTGTACTGTGCCGGCTTATGTAACTTGTCTTTCATACACCAGTTGGCGATACTGGCGAAATTCCAAATTATGTTATTTCAAAACCTGTACCCTTGTCTTCATTATTATTTTCCTTGTCGCACTATATTGAACAGATGATTAACTTCTCATTTCTATTCCTGGAGGTTACAGTTTTGTGTCTGAGTCACATAATCAATTTCTGATTTAAACTTTTACTGTTTAGCAGCATGGCCATGGGTTTCTTTGTGTTTGATATTTTCACGTCAACAATATTGCTGTCGTGACCTTGACTACAGAAGGCTGTATGGTGGAGGCGGGTGCCTTAGTCAGCAACCAAAAGCCTAGAGGTGCCAGGTGAAGACCGTCTCTGGCAAAGCAGCGTAGTCTATCCACCATGTTGTCCCAGGCTGACAGGAACTGCATCCCTTTAGAATGACATTGGAAACTAATCCAATTATTGAAGTCTATCATTTTCTGTTTATATTGTGCTGTCATCCTAGGCAAGGCTAAAATGCTGCTCAGGGCTAGGCACATATCCAAACTGTCCCTTTCCTAAGATTTGTTGTGGTTTTACCCTTTGCACCATTCAGTTCATCCACAGTGTTCACTCAGTGCCAGCTCCAGTTACAGCTCTTTGCAAGCTACAGGATATCCACATCTCTCAATTTTTAAACAACTTTCTCATCCCTGCAGAGACTTTCTCGAGTGTCATGAATCTCTCTTTCTCTCTGTCCTGATGTGAGATATCTCTTACACAAGCTGAACATGACATTTAAGTCTTTCTGCATTTATCACATATCTGGGTGCATCCTTTAATATTGTGGACATATCTGAAGAAGGCCTTATGATTGTCTCTAGCAGATGTGGCCAATTTTGACTCAAAGTTTGCTTTGGAGCATGATTGTGTGCTTAGGACATTATTAATATGATAATTTGTGTGGATGTCATTCTGCCCAAAGGGGATGATGATGCATTCTCTGGTATTCAGCTTGACACCATGTTTCAGGCACCAGTCATTTGTTTGGGTGAGACCCTCTTGGAGGATGCCCACAACACTAGGGGAATTGATGACAGCACCCAACTTACAGTCATCTGTAAATTGGTCAGCCATAGCCCACTGGTTTTGGCCTGCACCTCAGAAAAGTATATCCCAAACAACAGAGGCTCAAAGACCAATCCCTGGGGTACACTGCTCATTACGAGTCTACTGCTTGAGGTGGCTTCTCCTAGTTTGACAAGGTGGGTTCTATCAGTGAGCCTGTTTGATACCCATCTGGTAACATACGGACTGATGCCTAGTTGAGAGAGTTTATCTATTATGCCTGAGTGGGGAATAGTTTTGAAGGCTTTGGCCAGGTCAAGGTAAGCACTGTGCACCATCTTCCCTTCATCTATGGTTTTGGTGACCGTCTCAAACCAGTGGGCTATGGCTGACCAAGTTTGCAGATGACTGCAAGCTGGGTACTGTCATCAGTTCCCCTAGTGATGTGGACATCCTCCAAGAGGGTCTCACTCAGACAAATGACTGGTGCCAGAAACATGGCTTCAAGCTGAATACCAAAAAATGCATCATCATCCCCTTTGAAGAGAGTGATGTCCCCACAAATTATTACATTAATAACAATGTCCTAAGCATGCAATCAGTGTTGAGGGATTTGGGAACCCAGGTTGATATAAACCTGACCTTTGACCACCATGTTGCTTTCATTGTACGGAAAGCCTTCTACATGCCTCACCTCATAAGTAAGGGTATCTCATCCAGGGACAAGGAGATCATAACATCCCTGCATTCTTCCCTTATAAGGCCCATTATTGAGTACAATGCCCCTTTTGGCATGTACCTTGCAAAGCAAATGTAGCAGCTGGAGAGACCACAGAGGTTCCTCACCAGGAGAATCCAGGGCCTCAAACATCTACCATAAACAGATATGTTAAAAGCCCTATCCCTCTACTCAGTTTCATACAGACTCCTCATATGTAACCTCTGTCTGGCATACAAGGTGATCATGGACCTCACCTTGATGGGACTGTTGCATATTCACAAGTTAAACTCCACTCGAGTAACCCACACGCTCGGCCTCAACCTTGTCTATGACATCAACAAGACTTGTTGGCGGGACAGATTTGTGTCCCAGAGACTCCCCCATCTATGGAATAGACACCCTCTCCACATCAAGCAAAGTACCTCTTTACCTCTTTTTAAGCACAACCTGGGTAATTGGATGGAAAACAGAAAATATACCCCTGGAATTCCACCTGTGTCCCTACTGGACAGGGGCATCGGGTGCTGATTTGTCTAAACATGGGCTAAACTCTTGGCTAGGCTTATAAGGGCCTCAAGGTCAATAGCCTAGTAACCTCCTATGATCCTCCTGTGTAGGGATGCTGTAGTGGTTACTCATGTTGGTTAACACCAAGTCCAAGATATTGTCACCTCTTGTGTGGGTATCGACAAGCTGTTCCAAGATGTTTGCATTGACAAAATCGAGGAATCTCTGTGCATTTGTGTTCTGGCATGAGTAGTTTTTCCAGTCTATGTTTGGGTAGTTAAAGTTGCCCAGGACCAGGATAAAGGGTTGAATCTTGATAGATTTGAGGAGGCCCAGATAGGTGGAGTGGGCATCTTGAGAAAAATTTGGGGGCCTGTAGCTAGCTATGATTTGAATAGGGGTCTTGTCATTAGTTAACTGCACCTGAAATGTTTCCTGTGCATCACACTGTTTGACCATCTTGGATGTGTGTATGTCTTTAATATATATTTAAACTCCACCTCCTTTGGCTTTGCTGCCCACAGTTTGGCATCTGAATGTATGATAGGATGAGTAACCATGTAAGGCTGGGGTACTCTCTGCAGCTTTGAGCCAGGTTTCTGTGACTGCGCAAATGTCATCATCTTCCAGGGTTAAGAATGCTTGCAATGAGTGCAGTTTCATGTTTAGACTCCTAGCATTTAGCAGCATGACCTTTAATATGTGTTTTGTTGAAATTTTTATGTTGGTAGTTCTGACTTCATCACTTTTCCTAAAAAAAGTCACTACGGGGGAGTCAAGAGCCTTTGCCAGACGCCTGAAGCCCAAATGAGACAGATGCAGGCCATCTCTGGTAAAGGATCATGCTCTGTTGATCATATCTTCCCAGGCTGTCAGGTACTAGATGCCCCTTGAATGACACCAGAAACTAAGCCAATTGTTGCAATTATTTGTTAAAGTCAATCATGGATCGCATTTGTCACCAACATAGGACATTTATTGATGTACTAATCTGTATTACCCTTTCTTAACACATGACTGAGGTATTCGCATCACCCCTGTAATTCTCACCCAGCACCTTTTGGGAGATATGCTCACAAACAGGTTGTATACATTACATTATTTTCAGTCATTTGCTTATCAGGTAGTCATTACAGGTGTGGATGCACTCACTTGCAGCACAGAAATGAAGGATATTCATTTTACTGTTAAGAAAAGTGTCACATTTGGAGAAAGTAAAATATTTTGCTGTCTGTAAATAATGTTACTAACATGGCTATGTCTCAATGTTGTGCATTTGCATTGCTTATTATGAGTCAAATTGTCTAAAGATATGAGCAAGAACCTTTGTTCCACTGATCCACTTTTGGGGGAATAAGACTTATTTGGAGAACACCTAGTCCTATGTAAATGTGTGTGACTGTACTGCTTTCATTAACTTTGCATCTGCCCTAATCTGAGAAAAGGTGAAATGGACAGTGATTTATGCTGTTATGGTGTCTCCTGTCTTCTCAAGTACAGAATTTAATTTAGATACTTTTATTCTGCCCTTTAAATGTGATAGGTATAGCTACCTCTATGTTCAGACAGTTTCCTGTTCAATATGACTCCAGCATCCTACTACAGACTTTATCGTCAGTCACCATGCTATGTCCATATCACTCAACTCCACTTCTTTTGTTTGTGTGAGACCCACCAATTAAACTTCTTAACAGATTCAGGGACATCACTCCCCTTTGTGAATAGGAGACATTCCTGGCACACTGATATTGCTGTTGCCCTCACACAGGGTTGTCAGATTTCTTAAGTGCCAGGTAGGGACAAAAAAAAAAAATGTCTTTCATGTTAAGTGAAGACCAAAAAAAAGTATTTCATTTGTGCAATACAGCAGATCAGCCAGTTCCACATTAAGCAGAAGTGGCTCTGCTTTGCGATTTTTAATTGGCTCGTATGCCGGTATGCAAGCCAATCAAAAATCGGACAGCGAAGCCTCTTCTGTTCAATACGGAATAGCCTGCTGTTCCACATTGAACAGAAGTGGCTCCGCTTTGCAGCTTATGATTGGCTCGTACACCGGCATACGGGCCAGTCATAAATTGCAAGGGAGAGGCTGTTTCACCAAGATTTTAACCAGCAGTGCAGGACTCGGGATTGGGCTACTGATAGGGTTACCACCTGTCTTACTTTGCAATGGACAGTCCCTCTTTGGGCGGTTGTGTCCTGACCAAAAATATTAAAAATGGCAAATGTCCTGAGATTGTAGGACATAATTATGTCACATATTTTATGTAATAGTTGCATAAAATAGTTATTTCTGTATCTAAAATACCTAAATGTTACAAGAAACAGAATAAGCAACTAAACTGCTACAAGAATAAGCTTTTATTTAGGCAAAAATGTAAAGTTCTATCCTTTGTACTGACCATGGGTATGTGTCGGCCTGTACAATCTGATGTGTGTCCCGAAAATGTCCCACTATGGCCATTTGAAAAGATGGCAACCCTAGCTACTGATCCTGAGACAGTACTGCTCAAGTATGGATATCTGGGAACCCTGCCCTCACAGCAGGCTGCCTCTTTCATCTTTATCAACTGCCTGTTGTGCTGTCTTTATGTCAATAATTAGACACAGGCAAATTCAAGCACTGGTTGGAACCATTTCACTGAGCTTGTTCCTGCACTAAACTGTCTGCATTTTTAGCAGACCTATTGTTCTGCAGAGCAAAAGTTTTGTCTATTACAACTGCATGTAGTAGACTTCATGTCTCCACCAGCATCAGCAGTATTTCCATATCTTTCATGTTTCTGTTGGGTGTGACTCCAAACAAAGAAATCTCCTGAGCTGCTTAGGACCATCTCACATCTTTTTTCAGGGGTCAATTGTTCTAACAACAGTGCTATTTTTTTTATCTTCACAGCATACTACCTCTTTTATGTTATTAACCTGGTGTAAAACATAAGCAGAACCATGTATTTTTTTAGATAGTTTCATAAAGTAATGACAAAATATACTGCTGTGTCTATGCACCAAGGGAAAGAGTAAACAATATAGATACAATGAAAAAACAACTGTAAGCCTTACAAGCACTACTTCTTTACATTTCAAAAAGAAGTGATAAAGCTTTCCTGTCAGCATGGGCTGTAAATAAAAGGGTCACACACAGGAAACTGTTAGGATTTCCTGTAGTGAAATTTACCCATCCCCAAGGTACTGAAACCAGAGCTGTAAGACTTAGAGCTGCCTGAATATAAACATCAAGATCACATGACCTGGCAGCTACACCAAAACAAAGACAGTAGCAGATAATCTTGATGCTATTCCTTTGTTTCTCTCCAAGTTACTGTGTTTATCAGCTTTAACCACTGTAAAAGTCTGCCATTCCTTCATAACAGGCAACAGATAGTGTTGTAAGGGGTCTATATTACCAAATCAAAAAGTCATGTAATTGAACGGCATTAACATCGAAAATGAAGCCGCTAATTACATATACCAACTCCGAGATCAGACTACAGTGAGGAAAGGACAAATTTTCTGATTTTTCACTGTACAGCGATCTCACTATAAACACCTTGATGAACGGCAGTTCGATGTGAAATGCCATTCGATTACATGCCTTTTCAATTTGGTGATATAGACACAGTAAAATGATGATATGGATAGATACTCATCTATTTATGTACAAACAAGAATGTCCACTTTTAAGTATTTTAAATTTTGCATAATTTAGATTCCTACAAGACAGTTTCTTGTACAAGTTTATCAATATTACATTTACTTACATTGATGCTTACTTTATCTAGCAGTATTTTTGCTGGTTATTTTAATGTACTGTGGTAGTGGTGCTGCGGTAGCATTGTCGCCTCACAGTAAGATGTTGTCCTGTTCAATTCTCAGCTAGAGCATGTTCTGTGTGGAGACATGCGTGAATAGGTGTACCTTCGTTGAAACTCGGCACGTAAAAATCTACTGCCAATCATTAGCTGCTGTGGCGACCCCTAACCGGGAAAAGTCGAAAGACACAACAACATTATTTTTTTTTTAATCTTTGGTAACAATGGTGAGGATTTCACGTTTAAAAATCTGAACATTCAAAAAGTGAAAACTGCTATATAGCCTTAATATTCTGACAATAAATGGGAAACATTCAGCTCACATTAATTACAGGCATGTGTGTGGTATAACTGATCATTTTAAAATACTGTCTCTACCAGCAGCTGCTTATCCAATACTTTATTCCCTTGGCTCGAGTCCAAATTGGCCACATCCACCAAGGACAATCACAAGGCCTTCTTCACATGTGTCCGCAATCTCAAAGGTAACACCCAAATCTGCCATGAAATGGTGGTCAATAACACCACATACACAAACACCATAGATATAGCCAACCTGCTGGCAGACAGGTGCAGTGAAAACTTCATCCCCCTGTCCCCCCATCAGTAAACCAGAACATTCCCAGCACCTGCCCCCCTCCCCTCATCACCAGGGAGCAGGTTCTTAATGCCCTCTCAAAGGCAAACAATACAGTCTCCATGGGACCTGATAAAATTCCTGGCTGTATCCTACATGAACTCAGGCATTAGCTCTCAGCTCCATTAGACACCCTATTCAACCAAAGCCTGAGTACCGGCTTCATCCCAGCTGAATGGAGGACAGCCACTGTCATCCCTCTACACAAAGGTGGAGTGTCCACTGACCCAGTCAATTATAGGCCCATCGGTCTAACTAGCCTGATCTGCAAGGACATGGAACTCATTATCATGGACCTTATAAACAAGGACATTGGCAACATCCAAATGCTTGACCCCATGCAGTTTGGTTTTGTCAAAGGGAGATCATGCCTGTTAAACTTGGTCGACTTCTTTGAAACAGTCACTAAAGCCATGGACAAGGGGAAGATGGAGAACACCGCCTACCTTGACCTAGCCAAAGCCTTTGACAGTATTCCCCACTCAGGCATAATAGATAAACTCTCCCAGCTAGGCATTAACCTGTATCTAACTGGCTCACTGATAGAACCCACTCAGTCAAAGTAGGGGAAGCCACCTCTAGTAGTAGACCTGTAATAAGTGGTGTACCCCAATGATTGGTTTTGGAGCCTCTACTGTTTGGGATATACTCTTCTGAGGTGCAAGCCAAAACCAGTGGTCTGTGGCTAATCAAGTTTGCAGATGACTGCAAGCTGGGTGCTGTCTTAAATTCTCCTAGTGATGTGAACATCCTCCAAGAGGATCTTACCCAAACTAATGACTGGTGCCAGAAGCATGGCCTCAAACTGAATGCCATGAAATGCATCATTATCGCCTTTGGGGGAAATGTCATCCTCGCTAATTATCACATTAATAACAATGTACTAAGCATGCAATCAGTCGTGAGGGACTTGGGCACCCAGGTCGATAGTAACCTGACTTTTGACCACCAAGTTGCCTCCATTGTACAGAAGGCTTTCTATATGGCCCACCTCATAAACAAGGGTATTTCATCCAGGAACAAGGAGGTCATAACATCCCTGTACTCCTCCCTTATCAGACCCATTATCAAGTACAATGCCCCCTTCATCATGTACCTTGCCAAGCACATGCAGCAGCTGGAGAGACCACAGAGGTTTCTGACCAGGAAAATCCACGGTCTCAAACACCTAGCCTATACAGATAGGCTAAATGCTCATGCAGACTGCTCAGAGGTGACCTGTGTCTGGCATACAAGGCCATTTCAGACCCAGCCTTGATGGAGTTGCTGCATATCTGTAAGACAAACTCCACTCACACAACCCACACTTAAGGCCTTAACCTGGTCTGCGACATTAACAGAACTTGTTGGCGGGATAGATTTGCATCCCAAAGACTCCCCCATATGTGGAATAGACTCCTTCTCCATGTCAAGCAGAGTACCTCTCTAGCCCTCTTTAAGAGGAACCTGGACAACTGGATGGGAAACAGAAAATATACCCCTGGGATCCCACTTGTCTCCCTGCAGGACAGGGGAAACAGGTGCTGACTTTGCGGGAACATGGGCAAAATTCTTGGCTAGGCTTATAAGGGCCTCTGGGCCAATAGCCTAATATCATCCTGTGAACCTATGAACACATATATAATAGGATAGCAATATATGACAACATCACCTTTTGGAATACTGAAGAGGAAATTAGCAAAAAACAGACAGTCAGGAAAGAAGGTTTGTGTTAGTGGCTAAAATACTGTCCTGTTCACACTGTCTCAACTTTCAGTCCTGCAAAGAGCACTATTTTGTTTCCCTTATAACATTTTGATGCTAAAAATTAATGCTTTTCTGTTTCAGCAACAAAGTTTCTTGTAACTTGCCTCTGAACCATTAATTACAATATGAGAACTTAGTAGAATGCATTCATATTTGAGATGGGGCCCCAAAAAATCTGGAATACCACTTTCACGCAACACGAAACAGAGTTTTTCAGGAATTTTCTAACTGCCTGTACATCATCATACAATATATGAAAATTTTCATAAAGATGCTCAACAGCATCTATGTCAATATGGTTTGTGATGTATAATGTTTGCAACTAAAATGACATCAGTATGGTTTATTTTCATTTATATAAATGTATTATTACCTATGTCATACGTGAAAATTTAATAAAGGTGTTTCTTGATTAAAAAATAAAAGATTCTCAACCATATCAGTAGAAGTACTTCTAAATGTTTTTAACTATTTTCACATTAATTGTATGAAGTATGAAAACACTCTTACAGTCCATTCTTTCATCCATAAAACACTCAACCTTGGATTATTTCACTTATTTGCCTGCTCTTGTTCTCAAAACCTTAGACCAGAACAACACACTTTTCTTCTCTCTTCCTTAAGTTACTTGCTATATTTAGACACAAACTTTGCTATGACAGTAAAGCATTTAGCTTGATAGCCGCAAAATCCAAAGTTCTATTCCCAGTTACATAATGTCTGCTGCATTAATTACAATGTTCATCAATAATCTAAAATGTTTCTGTTTTATCTCCTGTGAATGCAAATGCTTCAATAGAAATACTAAAAAAGAAAGCAAAGTATAGAATATGATAATGTTGAATTACTACATGCTGAATCTACAAAGGAGATTGTAATCTAACTTTTCCTTTTTGTTTTAGCACTTGTATATGTTTTCTCTTGATGTATCTGTCACCAACACTGTGATTCATAAATCTATTACAAATATTGAGCATGGCTGAAAAAGGACTAGCTGGGTCCAGTATGCCTACCTGCAGCATGTAAGGTAACTATAGCTTTTACTACATTGACGTGTAGCTACACAAACTGAGTAAATATTAGCTGAGCAACATAGACTTGATTCTGTTTAAAATCAGATGGCTATAAGAGAAGTACCACAAGGTGTCAGCATTGAGTCCTGCAGTTTTTACTCTGTAAGTGACATTGGTTTTCATGTCCTCCTTATGAAGTCACTGTGTTTATCAGCTTTAACTACTCTGGAAGTCTGCCATTCCTTCGTAACAGGCAACAGATAATGTCGTAACACGGTGATATGGATAAAAATTCATCTGTCTATATGCAATCAAAAACATCCATTGTTAAGTATTTTCCTTTTGGTACAACTTAGATTCCTGCAAGACAAGTTATTCTAAAAAATCAGCACTATTGTGCTTACTAATATTGATGTTTGCTTTATCTAGCAATGGTATTTTAGCTGGTTATTTATTTATTTATTTAGTATTTGGTAATAATTGTGTGGGTTTCAATTTCAGAATGTTTTTGTAAATTATTCATTCAAAGAATGACAACTGCTATATAGGCTTAATTTTCTGTGTTATAATGATAGATGTATATTATGCACATTAATTACTGATGCAGAGGTGGTATAACTGATTATTTTAAGATTCTATCATTAAAGCAGTGAGGACATTGTGCATCAAGGTTTGCACTGTATAGGACTGGGGGTACACTCCTGAGTGTGTCATCCTTCAGATGAGGCATTAAACTAAGGCCCTGCTTGTGAAAGTGGTAGCTCGGGTGGATGTAAAAGATCCCATGGCACCTATCAAAAAGTAGAGGAAGTTCCCTGATACCCTTGCCAATTTCCCTTGACAGTATAAGGGTCACCTCAGGTCTCTCCTGAAAAGAGGCCACTAGCCCAGACAGCATAAAATGTATTTGTATAACTACTAGTTGAGTTAACATTTTATTGGAGTAGTCCAGTTGTCCTTATACTCAGTAGTGCCAGTTGCTCCATGGTGTCATGTCAAGGGTCTCATTTTTGAGCCATGAAAGACCCAGTCCTATTTGACCCCTTACTTTGCAAAACCAATGGCATGACAAATACCTTTAGTAGAGATCTAAATTTATCCCAACAAATAAACAAGGCTCACTGGAGAGAAAAGTTCCTAATTCAATGTAGTCCAAAATTATGGAATAAGTTATCAGTATAGGTCAAGCAAAGTTCTGCTTTGCCTGCTTAAGGCTAGTCTTGATGTGTGGATGGGTAGACACACATTTTTACCAGGGTTATCATGTACAACCTTACATGATTTGGATGGTGAACACTGTTAAGCACTTATAAAGGGTACCAATAACTAGTAACTGTATCTGCTCAAACATGTACATGGCTATGCATCTCATGGTCACGGTGATTGGTTGCCTATATTGTTCCTATGTATCTGTTGTTGTCTGAAAGTGCATTGAGTGAGGCATGAAAGGAAAATGTTCATTTACAATGTTTTTGTAAAACAAATTATTAGAAACCAATGAACATAAAATTGTAAAGAACTGACCCTTACTGTCTTCTGTTGCATTACATTTATGAAAACATGTTTAAAATAAACATTTCCAAAGCACTGAGTTTTCCTGACATTATTTCTGTGAACTTTTGCATATGGTATAGAATTACAGAGAAGGAATGGAAAGATGTGTCACCTGTTGGGCTTGAATAAAACTGGTTACTAACAAAAATCACTCTACTACAACAACCTCTAAAAAAAGCAGGTATGTGTAAATCTGCAGTGCTAGCAATAAACATATTAAGAAAGGTATTTATTTGCTGTGCATTTCTAAAAAAAAGGTGTGTTTGACCTACTGCTTAGAAGGAGACCCTCCTGAGGCTATAACTGAGAAACATACCTCTCAACTGTCCAGATTTCCACCAAATGTCCAGATTTTTGCCTTTTATTCTTGGTCTGTTAGTTATAACTTTTCTTCCCAGAAAATCCATGAGGATTGAATTCATGAAATGACAGATATTTGAGTTGCTGACTTCATAGCCTTCAGAAAGTGCATGGTAAGACAAACTCCCAGATTTAATAAAATCCATGTGGGCATAGTGTAGAGCCTACACAGAAGGTACCATAGCCATGTATACAGTTCCTCCTCAGTAGCAAGCCATGCATATTAATGATGGTGCGTTCCCAAGGGACAGCCATGGAACATGGCTGTGAATCAATGTAGAGAGTGTGTTACTGTGTATGCAGGTGAGCAACACATGCCCTGCATTGTCCAAGTGCATTATATCAATGTATTCTTTTTTCTTTATTTATTTATTTAGGTTTGCGTGGTGCGCAGCAATGGAAATGTGCCAAACATCTAAAGATAGAAACTGGATGCATTTAGCTATGCTTAAACCTGACCTTTGCATTAATAATTAAGAGGGTTTGCATGCCATGGCATGGTGCTCAGCAGTGCTTAAACATTGCTGATAAGTATATGTAAAAGTATAGCAGCATTCTACATGAACACATAGCCAAATGGGTAGAGTAACAGCCTTATGTGCAGTAGGTGCAGGGTCTAAATACACAGAAGGGTTACAAAGCATTTATTTTCCAAGAAGAAATTATGCTAATTATATTTAAATCCTGATTTGCTACACCCAGCTGAGCTCTGATAAGCACTGCTTAAAGAAGTTATGTTTTGGCACTGCACAGGTCCACTTAGCTGGTTTGCGCACCACTAAGCATTGCAAAGCAGTGCCAGTTTAAGCACCGCTGAGCTTGTTTGTGCGGTGCTAAGCAACTTGACGCATTTTTAAAAATCTCCCAATGGTGTAAAAGGGTGGGAAAACAGGGTATATTAAGCGCAATAGGTGGGAATACTGCAGAATCCATTAGAGTTCAACCTGTGAGGATACTATGCCAAATGTTGGAGAGAGTTCATGCTTTTGGGTGCAGCAGTGGGGCATTGAGTAGTCCAGAGTCATGGTCAGACTCCTAGTCAAAAACCATGAAGACCAGCTCATGCAGGGTGGTTACCAGGGCTCGGAGTGTAAAACAGAGGCCTGAGACTGGCTGGCAAGGGACCTCACCAGTGCAACAGCTATTCCCTGCAGAAGTGATCAGTGTTGTCACCACCATAAGGACCTGAAAAGATGAAAGGGGGCTTTCTTGGACATCTTGGTCAAAGAATTCTGGGCGGGCAATGATCCACAAGTGTGTAAGTATGTTTATCTGTGTTTTGCCAATATTTAATCTCAATGTCTGCTAAACTGGTAGGCATAATGGTGTGCTTCTCTCCCAACAGCTGCAGAGGTGAGAACTCACAATGTCGAGGCACATGCAGGGCACCTGGCCAGGTTGCGCTGACAGTGTGGTGAGTATGGATGTATCTTGCAATCTATAGTCATATAAGCAAGAAGGAGTAAATCATTAACTGCCATTAGGTATATACAGTTTTGATTGTATTGTAATTAATGTGGTTGTAAACCTGGACTGCAATAAGTGAGTACTGCCAAATGTACTGCAATAAGTAGGAAAGAGTAAAGCATTAACCTTGATAAAGTAACTGCAAGTTTCTATTACAATAACTGTGGAATTATAGCTGTATTGCAACAGCTGCATTACATTAACTGTCATTCAATAAAAACTCTAAACTATACCAGCAAATACAAGAATGTCTCTGTAATAAACTGTTATGCAATATTTGTGGAATAAGAGCTGATATTTCAACCCAGTAACAATATATTGTGTACACCTGCATTTTATTTGTATAAGTTACCTAGTATATCTGCTATGATTGCATTTAATGCAGGTGTGTCCAGCTGTCACTGCAGTGTATTTTAGCACTGTAGTAGTAGTACTGGATCATATTTTTTTTCCATGTGAGCTCTAGGAAGAAACCAGTCAGTCAGATGTCAGCATTGACTCAGTAGCTCAGTTTGTTAAATGTTGTGTACAAAGTACATTGTAGCATTGTTGCCTCACAGTAAGATGTTGTCCTGTTCGATTCTCAGCTAGAGCGTCTTCTGTGTGGAGACATGCGTGAGTGGGAGTACCTTCGTTGAAGGTTGTGTGTCAGGGCTGGCAACTCGGCACGTAAAAATCTACTGCCAATCATTAGCGGACCGGAGTTCCGGTGTGGCGATTCCTAAAAGCCGAAAGACACAACAACAAAGTACATTTTGTTACACATAGACCAAGGTTCAAATCCAGTTCCATGAACTAATAACTATTACTGAATCTGATATGTTAGGATGACAAATATTGTGTAAATAATTGTTTGTTCAGATGTCATAGACTGTTAAAATCATTATCACAACTGTGCTATTTATGTAAACAATAAAGGAAACAGGTGCAATAACAACAAATGATAAAATAAAAGAAATAAAATGTATAATTAAAGATATTCTCTCCACAGGGACACAGGTAAATGGGTGAAATAGCTCATAGTATGTATAAATAACTGTTTGTTCAGATGTCACAGACTGCTATAATCATTGTATCTTGAATGTGCTATTTAAACATACAATAAAGGAAACGTGTTCAATAATAAAATATAATAAAATAAATAAAATGTGTAATCAAGGTATGGCTGTATTTGTGGTGTGTCTTGTAAAGGTTGATGCACTCAGTTACTACATGTGATGCACATGTACCCTGCAGTCACTGCTATTAGGTACAATTCCCATGCCTGCCAAGCAAGGCATGATAGTTGTGTACTTTGTACTGTACACATGCATGTCTCTCAAGTGTCACGCTGTCATGGAATGTAATTACCATTGCATAATCCCTCTGTCACAGATGTATCAATGACATGATTATATGTCAATATCAAATTAACAGTATATTGGCCCACAGTACTCCAATACTTACCTGGCAGGGGGAATACTACAATCAAGAAGGTGGTTTCCCCAGGGTGAGGCTCTTCCATTGCACATTCCAGTTACATAGGTCCACTTGATATGCAAGTGTTCTTTGTAATTGTGTACCTGCAGGTGTTACTGCTTGGATAGCTTGATAGGTATGTATGTGCTACAGCAGCTACAGGGCACATTTACACATAAAGAAAGGACAGACCTATAGAGTGAATAGCATTACGGCCCATGATGGTATTAATGGACTGTATTTCTCTCTCTTCCCACCCCTTATCTTCTTTTATTTATTTTATTTTCAGTTTGATTACCGGGGAAGTCCACTGGGCCTGAAAGTGCCGCATTTTCAGTGGAGGCCCGGGGAGAAAAGCTCCATAAGCAATACAATAAGGGTTACATAATTTTAAAGGTATAATACATGTATAAAAATCATACAGTAAGGAAATGCAAATGCATAAAATGTACATCATAAAACACAGTTAACAGATATTAGAGAACACAGTTTACAGGTATTTCCATTCAGAGCAGCATGATCAACTGTATTTAAAATAAAAGATCTAAGGTTCTTGTGTTATTACACTAGTTGGGGGGCAGTTTGCATGCAGTTGTTCTAATTAAGTATGGTAAATACTTGCTGTGCAGTCAATAGAAGTACTGTGATATTTACAATATTTACATACTTGGAGTCAGGTGAGAGATTGCTTAATCAGTGACCGACAGCTTAAGTCTGTTGCAGGAGAATAGAAATGTAAGTTAGAGGGGAGAGAGGAGCAAGGAGTATGAAGAACTCACTGAGGAATTCCCTTAAATTTAGATAGGGTGTAAGCAGGAACATTTCTGTTTGGATGACAGGTATGAGAAAAGTTGGGTCTTGAAGGTTTCTGAGTTTGGTATAATCATAAGTAAAGGAGGGAGAGAGTCCCATTTCTTGCCTAGAGAGAAAGAGAGTAGAAGCTGGTCAGCAGGTTGTTTGGGTTTGTGGATAGAAATTACATTTTGGTGTTCAGATCTCAGAGATCTATTTGGGATGTATGGGGGAAGGATGTTTGCTAAGGCTGGGCATTTATCTGAACAAAATATTAATTTGTGAGCGGTGGTTAGTTGTAGATAGTCTAGGTGGTTAGAGAGTTCTAGCCAGTTCAGAGATTGTAGGGTAAGGCAGTGATGTGTGGAGGTTTTGGATTTAGTTGCAAATTTAGAGATCTTATTATAGCAATTTTCAAGTTTGGAGGCATTGGAAGAAGTCAGATTAGTTAGAAGAGGGGCTCCGTATAGTAAAGAAGATAGAAGGTAGGTAGTTGCCAAGGTATGCCTAGAGGAGTTGAAGAGAATGAGGTTATTCCTATAGAGCATACCTAATTTTTGGTGGGTTTTCTTTATGTTTTGTTGAATGTGGATATCAAATTTAAGGTGTTCGTCTATGGTAATGCCAAGAAGTTTTGCAAAAGGGACCACTTCTATAGCAGTGTTGGTTTGGCTAAGGACTTTGAAAGCATTTTTGTCATAAAAGAAAGCCTTGGAGGGAGGAAAAAGTAGTACTTTTGATTTATTTGAGTTGAGAGAGAGATGGTTTTGGTGCATCCAGTTCTCAGTGGTAGAAAATGCTGTTTGGGTTTTAGTCAGTAGTTCAGGAAGGTTAGAGGCGGCACAGACTAAAGTTGAGTCATCAGCGTATTGGGTAACTGTTGTGTCAGGGATGACAGTGTGAAGGTTATTAATAAAGATGTTGAAAAGCATGGGTCCGAGGATGGACCCCTGGGGAATGCCGGTGATGTTGGTAAGAAGGAAGAGGTAGAGTTCTTCCATCTGACAGCTTGAGATCTGTCTGATAGGTAACTGGAGAACCAGGATAAAGTATTAGGGGAGAGATTAAGGTTGACGAGATGAAAGAGAAGGTGTTTGTGGGAAATGGTGTTAAATGCTTTAGAGAGATGTAGGAGTACTGTGGATACTAGGAGTCCAGAATCTCGGGCTCGATTGACTGTTTCTAGGAAGGAGAGTAGGGCAGTTATGGTGCTATAGCCGGGGCAGAAGCTGTGTTGGGTGGGTGTTGGGAGTTGATTCTGGGTTAAGAAAGGCATAAGTTGGTGGTGGACACATTTTTCTAGAATTTTGGAGATTGGAGAGAGTAGGGCAATGGGGCGGAAATTGGAAATATTGGTATTTTTGTCTCCTTTGTGAAGAGGAAGAATGTAGGCTGAGCGCCAAAGTTTGGATACATATGATTCCTTTAAGGATCTATTTATTAAGATACTGACTGGGAGAGTAATACCATCAGCAGCTCATTTGAGGAAGGAGGAGGGTATGTTGTCAGGGGCATTGGAGCATGGCTTTAGTTTGGATATGAGCCTTTTTATAATATTGGTTGAAACTGGTTTGAGCTGGAAATTAAGGGGACAGTTATTAGGGTTGTTGGGTGGTGAAGAATGAGAGTTGTGTGGATTGTTGTTCGGGAAAGTTTTGGTTAGGTTAGCTATGGATTCTGTAAAGAACGAGTTGAAATGTGAGCTCAGTTCAATGTTAGTTATACTTGGGTCAGGGCAGGGATTATATTTACTATTGTTATATATTGGTTATGGTTTACTATTAACATATGATGTTCCATAAACTTTATTTTGGGCATGTGTTTATTAATGTTATGTACAACTATGGTTGCATATTAACATATCTTGTTGAATTACCTATTTTGTTGGCCTTATGCTGTATCTGTTACTGGCATGCTGTTAATATACTGACTGTTCTGTTATTTATTGCTGTGTTTCACATAATATGCATTTAACTGTACTGGGGTTATTTCCAATGTTCTGGCATGCTGTTATTACTAACAATGGTTTTGTTCATACCTCATCTATGTTTATTGCTTTACCTCCATACCCACAGCATATCAGGGTAGGCCGGTTCCTGCTGATCTGCCTACCCTACCTCAACCGTCTGTGGCACTGGGTACCAGCTAATCTGGGACCCAAGCTGGTAGTGCCCCTTCCACTGGCCCTGCACCACCTTCGGTTGGACCTGCCTCAGGAGAACATGGCCCATTCCCCCCCCAGGAGTGGGAGCAGCGGGGGTTGTCACCCATGATAAACTACCATACATGGTGCACAGGATTGTTCATAGGAGCTATGACCAGCACCTGTGCCAGATTGAGGGCAGACCGGACAACCTGGTGGTGCCTGAGGTCCCTGGCACCCAGCCTCCAGCACAGCCACCTTTGGGGAGTGAAGGGGCAGTGTTGATTGCCAATGAGTGGGGAGCTCAGCTGCCTGAAGGCACATGCACCTCTGATTCCACAACACCGTCCCCATCCAAGATGTTTACCCCCTCGTGTCACACACCACCTCTGTATGTTGTCTTGTCTGTCTGCAAATGCAACCTCTCCTACCCAACTTACCTCCCCACAGGTACCTACATCCCTTCCCCAACATTCCACTTTCTCCTTAAAAAAAAAAAAAAAAAAAAAAAAAAAGGGGCACCTGTCCCACAAAAAAAAATATCGTGCATACATAGCTCTCTATTTTGCACACGTGTTCACTCACTGGACACAATGAATTAGGTCCAATTGGCTTGACAACACATTTCCGCTGCCCTCACCCATCTCTCTGGAGTTTGAGGGTCCAAATTCATGTACAAAATGTGTAAAAATGCATAACTGTTGCTGTACAAGAAATGGAGAGCTATGGTCCTTTCCAACACCTGTCCTGCACATTCCTACTGCTTTTCATTATGTTTTTCCCCCTGCTTGCCCCATTTCACCACTTTCCTATCACCCCCTTTTTGTTTTGTTTTTTTTTTATTTTTAGTGCAGGTTTGCGAGGAGCTAAGTGGCATGCCGCACAAACCCACTTAAGTGTGCTTAAAACTGCCTTAATAATCTTGTGTGTTTTTCAGTGTTAGGCATCTGCAAAATAATCACCCTTGCCTTGTCTCAAACCCAGGCCCTTGTCACCTACAGCATAGTGCATTAGCCCGCTAAATCACTCAGCTCTGAATTAAAAGAGGTGTTTCCAGCAACATATACTGATTGCCACTGATAGATTGCAAGTGCATATCATAGAGGTGTACTTGGGACTGTGCTGCAAACACTACACCAGTATACAGCCAACTAAATAATGGATGTATGTGAGGCCTGGGATAGCAGGTATGCCTGTCAACTGTACAGACTGTTGCAGAATGTCCACATGTCTCTCCCCCCTTACTGACTTCAACCCACAATGTTTAACAGTGAACTGTCAGATAATTATAATGTCATGGGACAATGGCCAAACATAGCATGCAAAACTGTTAACATACCTCATAAATGTCAACAGTGGACAGTATGTTTACCTACTCTCTATGATGCTGTTGTCTTCATACCTCACTAATGTCCATGTCAAAGACTAGGAAAGGGGCCAAGGGCTATATGAATGCCTTAAATATTTCACTGTGGAACCACATCATTGGCTAATGAAAGTGCAACCCACCTGTTTTGGATGCAGTTAGCGTGTCTGAGACACAGAGAGGTGCACAGACAATTACCTGTTACTGAGCATTACCTACAAAAGGCAATCAACGGTCTATGGTAAACAGGTCTGTATGTTGCTCTACCAAGACAGACTATGATTTAGTAAGCTTTTTTCTTGAGGATTTGTTCACAAAAGGATTTCATCACTCTAACAGGTATGAAATACATGTTCCCATATAATGGGATGCAGATGGGAGGATGGAGGTATGGGGAGTAGGGATTGCAACCGTAGGCTATGGGAATGACATGTTGGTGATACTGTGCTGTGCAATAGCTACAGGCATCCCTGTCAACTCTGCCTGCTTTGAACCAAATCACAGCTGTGGCCCTCTTACTCCCTCCTACAATGGTCAGCTTCTGTACGAAAGCAAGTGGATTATGAGTTAGACATATTGACAGTAAGTAAGGGTGGACATAGCTGTAATATCACATGATGTACTGTTAGTCAGTTCCTCTCACTCTGTGAATGTCACTCAGGAATAGTTCAGACATTGTAAAGGTGTCCCTGACTGTCCCTGATATACTAGGTCACTGTTCTGTTGACATTTGTACCTCATCACTTGAGAGCTATGACTAATATACCTGGCAGCCCCAACAGCAGGAATTCAGGTCATAGCCATTATTAGTGGGGGGACACAGGCCCAACCTCAGTGACAGAGTGTACATATTGGCCATACAAAGTAATACTATGAATAGACTAACAGATATGACTGTAGCATAAGTGTATTCTGAGGGGTCTGGTGTATGACAGCCAAATTCTCTGTATTCTGACAACAGGCATCAATTGTTGGCCAATTGTTTTTCAGACATCCACATGTTTGTGCCAAAAGGGCCACACATATTAGGCACATGTACACATTATGCATACAGCTGTGTACTGGAGAGGTATGATGCCTACAAGGAAAGTATACTACAGCAGGTTTGCATTGCTGCCTGTCATTGTGGCACACTGGTGTTTGCTGGACTGTCCCCATATGGTTGTAATAACACAAACTTATTTGTCTGACAGTGGCTGTATGACATAGTAGTGGGACTTTTCCCATAGGGGACACACCACAGTAGACAGCATTGTTGGGTGACTGTGTCACAGCACACAGGGATATAACCGGTATTTTGCTACTATGTTGGTGATAGCCACACACGTAGTGTGTTGATACAACTGTGGGGTATGACATGGGAGCTAGCAGTGAATAGTGCATCCCATTTTGGTTGTGCAGGGTCTGTACATAGTGGATGTCCACATATCTGGTCCTGTGATGTGTTCCCCTCTTGTTGTCTTTCAGGAAGGATGTATTAAAGGAGGCAGACACCATTTTCAACTACTGAAAATAATGTTATGCTGGATGGCCTCAGACTGCATCATAACATTCTGCTGTCCAGGGATCGCCAGCATCATGAATAATGCACAGCTCTGTGGGCTGACCTAGTCATGGCAGTCAACCAAATAGGCAAACAGGACAGGACCTATGAGCAGGTCTGACAGAGGGCCACAGATATACCCCATGCTGCATGGCAAAGAGCAGCCACTGTGGCCAGGGACCATGCTGCCACTGGTGGCGGGCCTGCAGCAGAACAACCACTGTCAGCCACAGAGGAATTCCTGGTGAACCTTTAACAACCACCAGCTCTCAAACATTCATCACCCCCTACATCCTGAAGGTGGGTGCCACAGCATCCACATCAGCGGATCGTCCATGTAAGCTTCCTGTCTACATCACTGTAATACTGTATCAGTCATTATGCCACCCTCTGCATACCCGTACATGGGTGTCAGGTCCATCTGCATTTGAGGGGGGTTGGTTTTAATGTGCAGTTGTGCACACATATGCAGAATGTCAGCAATGTAGGCAGTATAACATTAGCTACTGTACATGTGGATATACGCACATATTATCCTTTAAAAATGCCACATTTGTTATTGCTGACACTACCTCTCCCTCACATTTCCATAGGTCCATCAGGTGTGAAAGGAGTCCAAGGTCCTGTACCTGGTAAGTGTGATACTGTTGTTTTACAGATTACATATACCCTAATAATGTTAAGGGCTGCCATTTTGACCTAGGCACAACTGTTATGCTTAGCCAGGCTAGACTAGGTTGCATGTTCAATTTTGGATCAGTTAACTGGAGTGCATTGAATGGGTAATCACAGTAATGTCTTTGCAGGAACATTAACACATTTGCACTTAATGTTGTGAAGGACTGTGCAGCCTGCTATACAGGAAACAATCGCTCACAGATGCCTGTTCACACACAATATGGAAATGGTACATACCTGAGGCAGTGATACTATAACTGCCATAGTATGGTCACCAAGGTTGCACTGTGTTTTACGGGTAGGTCTATCAGATACACTGACATATTGCATATCTCACTGGTGTATCATACTGGCAACATTAACCAGATGTAGCTGCAATGCATGTCATACAGGGCCTGTCTTGTATGTGTATGATGTTGTAGGTTTGTGTGTTGTGCATGGGATCAGAAATAAGATGTGGGGTGTGTAATGCAGTTGCGGCTACTCACCTGTATGTGACTGTGTGGAATACTATACATAATAGTGCAGGCATTAATGTACTTATCTTGTCTTCCTCCTCACAGGTGAACATGGGGGGGTTGAAGTCTGTCC
Organism: Protopterus annectens; assembly: GCF_019279795.1. NCBI lineage: Eukaryota > Metazoa > Chordata > Ceratodontiformes > Protopteridae > Protopterus > Protopterus annectens. The sequence goes on along the minus strand of NC_056751.1, from coordinate 744,106,460 downwards.
CCCTCACAACCTGATGTCAGTGTCTCATTGGACTCTGATGATAGTGGCCATAGTGAGGCACAGGTGGGATTGTTGGGGGCTGAATCTGTCCCATGGGTTGACATCCCATTGTCCCTGCACACAGTCAGTATGCCCACACACACACACACCCAGTCTCCTGAGGTCACAGATATAGGACAGTCAGTGTGTGGCGACATAGAACCAGACAGTGTGGCAACTATGGCATCAGTGAGTGTAGACACTGGCCATAGCCAGAGATCTGGCGAGGTCCCACACAGGCAGATTGACAGGGGTGCTTGGAGGAGGACTGCTGCTGATCCACCACCTGTCACAGGTGTCACATTATGGGTCACTTGCCACAGGGCATGGCTTGGATGTAGACTGGTTGGTAGCATCTTTTCTCAGCTCTGCACTCAAAAGATATTTCTGACAGGAAATTTTAAAAACTAGATACTGTAGACAAACCTATTTTGCTGAATTACTTCTACTAATATCACTAGAAGTCTACAGTGCAAAAAATTTGGCTTTAATCATTATTTTTCCTGTCAAAAAACAAGAAGGAAGGTATCTGAATCTACTGAAAATTAGCTTTTCTAAGAATACCACACAGGACCAGATGATGAGAAAAGAGATACAGTCTTTATTAAATGCTATACAAGACTTATCAGTGAATTTTGACAAAATGAATACCAAACTGGACACTTTTGAAGAGAGATGGGTCACTTGTCACATGTTTCAGTCCATCATGGAGACACGGGCGCATTCTGAGTGCAGCACCAGAGAGATGCTCAGGATTATGGATGCAGCACAGTCTGACATCTGTGACTACCTTCACTGCATTGGTGAAGCCATGCATCATTTCACTGATGTAGTGGACAGATGGTGGGCTCAGACATTGTCAGTGTTCCACTGCACATTGTCTGTGCTAGATCATCTGGTTGGAGTAGTGCATTGAACATGTGGACATAGGTCAGCAACACCATCTGACAAGAGACCACGTCACCATGCACACTCACAATCCTGTAGTGGCAGCACTTCCAGCACCGCAGAAAGGAGTGTGCTGTCCATGCCACAATGTGGCAGCTCATGGGCACTTGGTCCCAGGTGGTCCCGTTGGGGACATGGGCCCAGCAAACAACCACCATCAGCTACTAGCAATGCATCTGACCCTGGGCATGGTGGTGTCAGTGCCACACCTGGCACAGCAGTACCCGTGTTCATGGCCAGAGACAGTGAAATCTCCACTCTGCCATGTACGATCGACAGCTTCCAACATACACAAGCACTGGGCTTGACTGTGTACACACACATACTCAAACATCACTGTCACATGCAGGTCTCCGACAGACACACACAGCACCTCTCCATGGCCCACCTAACCGGAACTCCTTCCTGACTCACACACATGCTATCAACTGTTTGTCACAGCCTAGGCCACTGACACCCCCACACCACACCCTGTGCATGTGATGATACTTGTGCCACATACCTGCCATCCATGCCATCAATGCAGGGACGTGCAAATATGTGTCTGATGCATAGGGTGACTATATTACTTTACGTGTAGGTTTTGTATTACAGTAGTGTTTTGCCATGTGAGCTGTTGTGGGCATTACAAATGTTGTACACTGGCATGTCACATGAGTACACATCAAAGTGTGTGTATCTTTGTTGCATGATGATAGACTATCAGTAGTGTTGCAGACTGACAAATGTCTCACATAACTGTGTATGTTTCTGTTCCAGGGGTCTGAGTGGCTGAGCAGTGGTGATTTGGCAGCAATACAGTGGCACAGCAAGGCATGGCAGCACAGCAGACATATGACATCAGCAAGGTATGGCTGTATACATGCGTGGTTACCTGGGTGCATATGTGTAAGCAGTGTGTCAGGGACAATGGGGGCAGTCAGGGTAATCAAGCATGCATGCACAACCTGTGACAAGGCCTGCTACCCTTGATATGTGTCACCTGGGCATTCTGTACATGCAAATGTAGGTGGTGGTGGATAGCATTTATGTGTAGGTAAATGTGAGCTATTTAGGGCCAGCAGCTAATCACAGAGCAGTAAAATGCATGACCACTGCATACCCATATGGCCATATGTGTACTGTTGCTGGGGAATATACTTATAGACACACACAGAGTTGCCTGCTGCAAGATTAGAACCCCTATCTATCTAGTAGTATACACTATAGCACTATGTAGTTATTGCATGCATCATGGAGCTTATCTGCTATTAGATTGTCAGCCAGTGCTGCTCAGGTGGATGACATCAGCAGGCCTTGTAAAGGAGGCCAGTGGGAAGGTTAACAGGTAGTCACAGGGCCTTAAAATGTATAACCATTGCACAGATATAGGCAAAACAGGCCTGTGTACACTGCTGCAAGGGGATATACTTATATACGCACACACTTTGCAAGATTAGAACCCCCTACCCATCTACTAGTATAGACTAGATCACTGTGTAGTTATCACATGCACCACAGAACGTATCTGTTATTAGACTGTCAGCCAGGGCTGTTCAGGTGGATGACATCAGCAGATGTTGACAGGGAGGCCAATGTTCAGGAGGAAGCTAGTCACAGGAATATAAAATGATTAACCATTGCACAGACATAGGCCAGATGGACATGTCTGTACTGCAGTAAGGGAAATAACTACACACACAAGGTTGTTGACATGAGATTAGAACCCCTACCTACTATTACTCACTATAGCTCACAGTACTTATTGCATGTGACACTGTTTAAATCTGTTGTTTATGTGGCTGCAATCACAGTACTTGTGGACTTGTATTACACAATGTGTGTGGCCTGCAGAGGGAACCTGCTTTATGCTGTTAGTGTATCTAGTGTCCTAACAGTGGGGGTACCTGTTACTATTCCTACTATGTCTGTACCGGTACCAGTTTTTCTATGTCTGGCCAGTTGCAGTTTGCTAGGTGGACAATTGGCCGGTGACAATATGGCCTGTCCAAGTCCTGCATTGAAGGCATTGCACATTACACCACCTGCTCACCACTGTCTGTCTACAGGGTAACATTCCACAGGTACAGGGTTCTGTGGCTGGGTGGATTCTGTTGTTATGTGGCCTTGGTCTGTTACCATCAGGCAAACTGTTGTGTGATTAACTGCAGATAACCCCAGTATTCTGTGTAAGTGTGGACATTCGTACATCCCCCCTCCACCACACACACACACACACACACACACACACATATATATATATATATATAGAGAGAGAGAGATATATATATATATATATATATATATATATATATAGAGAGAGAGAGAGAGAGAGAGATGTGGAGGGTCTACATCACTCTACACATTTTTGTAGCTCTATATATACATACATATATATATATATATATATATATATATATATGGGTCTACTTCATATAATCAAACATCCAAATGCTCGACTTTCATATGGTCGAGACCATATGATCGAACACTTGAATGTTCGAAAATGTGAAAAAAAAAGAAATAAAAATAAAATTAAACACTGCTAGCAGGGAGCAAGCCCCCGTGCACCCCCCACACCCCCCACTATTTAAATATACCAACTCCGAGATCGCACTACATTGTGGTAAAGGGAAATCTTCCTATTCCACGCTCTATGTAGATCCCCATTCAGACTGGTCGAGCATTTAAGAGTTTGATCATATAGTCTCGGCTATATGAAAGTCGAGCTTTTAAAAGTTCAGCCATCTAAAGGGGATCCGTATATAGATATACAATTACTATATATATATATATATATATATATATATATATATATATATATATATGTGTGTGTGTGTGTGTGTCACATACTGATAGAGGCAGATACGTGTACATTCAGTAGCTGTCTGTATGCACAGACATATTTTCACATATCAGTTCCTAAGGCAGATGAGGCATCAGACATGGGCTCAAGTTAGCTAATTGTAGGAGCATGCCCAGTGTGGCTATCAGTACTTAAAAGGTGGTTCCAGGCCAGACCTACCTGTACTCCAGTCTGAGATTTTTTGTGCTGCAGCCAATTGGCTGCTCCATCTACTTCAGCACTTCAGCACTTCCATGATATTTTGTCCAAGGCATTCCCCAGTTGTGTGCTGAACATAATATATGTCTCATACTTATCAAATGTACAGATTGCAATAGAATGTACAGAGGTTTGCATTATATGCATGTTACGCTGTACATAGCATTGTGATTTTCTGGTATATTATTGGCAAATCATTATAGACTGACGTTAGGAAATCCTGACAGGCATTTGAATTACTGACCCCATACAAATCAGGAAACCCATGTTAATGCACGACCTGGTATTCCCTGAACTTTCTACATTTGTCTGGCCAGTAGTTAATCCTTCTCCTTATATTTGGGCCTTTGTCCCACTACTGCTCAATGCTTTTTCCAGATTTCCAGCTCTAAGCAGTTGAAGGTATGATGTGACTGGGGTACATGATGTAACACCACATACAGGGTGACAGTCTACATACCTCTCACTGTACATGTTTTTGCAAGATGTCCATCATTCCGCTCCATATGTCTGCTCTGTTCCTCATACAGTTGTATTTTTTGTGTAATATACTACTAAATGGAGCCCACTGAATTTACTGACACAGTTAAGTGATGGCCTTTGCATCCTGCTGTTACTCTGACTTGTTGCAACTTGCTGTTATACCAGCCACCTACTAGGTAACTCACAGCATGTATAATGTCTGTAGGTTTGGCCCTCTGTCCCCTATTGTCTCTGGTTTTGTCCAGCTTTCTTGCAGTAACAGATTGTACCATATTGACAGTCTGTGGGACTCCTACTGTATGAGTACCTCACATGCAAAAGTTGTAGGTGCAGCCAGCTTCGAACCATCAACAACATCACCCATACTAATGTACTTAGCCCAGTGAGCCACACCAGCCACCAGAAAGTGAGGTTTAATACCTCAGACTATTGGCATCAGACAGACATGCACTGTGACCCCTGCATTTTGTGGAGTAGAGAACATGTGGCCAGGTTCTTTGTGACAGCCCTGGGATTGTGTGGTTTGATGATATATCCTTTCAAACCTACTGTTGCTGCAGTTGTATAGGAACACTGATGTACTGGGGGTAGAGGACTCTGGCACTGACATTCATGCATCTGTCCTATGACTCCGCTGTTTGGCATTTCCCTTGCACACTGCAGTGGGTTTTTCAGCCATTTGGCCTAATGCATATTATGGAGCACTCAGTATTGGACAAAGTACCTGTTGTCCCAAGTAGCCATTACTTCTCTGCAAGTAGCCCAGCAGCCCACTCTATTCCCTTGCATGCATGCAGCAGGTTCATCCATATGCTACCAAAGTCTAGTACCCCGTACATTTGTTGTAAAGGAGAGTGACTTACCTTGTGAATGCAGCATTTGAAAGACCTGTATTTCAGGGCTAACTCTGTCTGATGTACGCAATATACAGCCAGTACATGGTAAGGTACAGGTTGTGTGATGTGGTTGGCATCCTTCTTACTATGTATGGCAGTCAGAGTGAGGTGTCAGTCCCTAGGTTGTCAGTGCATGTGCTATGCGTTGCCTCTTTGCCAAGACCAGGGCATACTGGGCATGCCTATGTCTGCCTACAGGGACAGCCTCAGGGGGTTCCTCCTATGAGTTCCCATGTGGATGTAGCTGTGGGGACCTAGGCACTGGTGGGGGGCTGTGTGTCCCTTCCCTGTGATGATCCTGCCACAGCTGTTTCCACAGGATTATATTGTGTAGCATGGCACATACTGTGAGCATCTGCGCACATGTGGCTGCAGAGTACTGCAGAGCTCCACCAGATATATCAAGGCACTGGAACTGTGACTTGAGCAGCCCAAACTCATGCTCTATGACTTTCGTAGTTTGTGCGTGTGCCTCATTATGGCCTTATTTATTCTGTGGGTATGTGCGCATTTCTGATGGGTGTTATCATCCATGGTTCCAGTGCATAGCCAGCAACCTCAGTAGATGGTCGTACGTGATGTCCCCCCAGGCAAACATACAAAGAACAACAGCAACTTAAGAAACAGTCCTTGGTTCTCAGTCGACAGATTTATTTGTTAAAAAACAATGAACATGAAGCACTTTTTGTTTGGTATAGTAACTCAGACTTCTTCAGATAAAAAACTTTCACCATTACACTATATAAATACAAGATCATGTGTTCCAAATAATTACCATACTTAATTAAATCTGTTAACCCTATCCTACCTTTTGTGAAAAATGGTAAAACCATGAAAGACTTTATAATTACTATTGTTTTGGCAGCACAAGTTTTTACTCTCAAACACTTAGCAGCACATACTGACTAACTTTAAAATAATACAGTCAATATAAAATTAAATATAAAAGCTAATTAATTGACAGAATAAACAAAACCATAAATATTAGTGAAGAAAATTTCAACAACCTTTTGAAATACAGTCAATATAAAATTAAATATAAAAGCTAATTAATTGACAGAATAAACAAAACCATAAATATTAGTGAAGAAAATTTCAACAACCTTTTGACCTTCGTCAACAACACCTCCACATTTTTGAAATTTACTAGTAACTTTGACAAACAGACATTAAAATATCTTGATGTTCACATAGAGAAAAAAGAGGGGAACCTGTCATCAAGAATTTTCAGGAAAGAAACCTTCTCCAACTCTTATTTGCACTACACCAGTTGCCATCCCCCCCACCAGAAAAAGGGGGTGTTGAAAGGGCAATTGGTTAGGTGTAGCAGAATGACCTCTGATAACAAAGTTTTTCTTGAAGAAACTGAACTGTTAAAGAATCTTTTACCCAGAGAGGGTACCCTCTAGAGATGTTTAACAAGGTGTTGGAGGAAGTCAATACAAAAGAGCAGACACTTTTGCCCCTATTTTAGGGAAGGAAGAAATACTGACCCACAATTTAGGTTCAGCGGCAATTTCGCTGAAAAGGGACAGGATTAATAACTACCTTTAGCGAACAATCAGCTTTTGTCAGGAACATATTTTCTAGAGAATGGGATAGCTTTTCAAAATTTTCAGATCTTGAATCTATCTTTGATAAAGAACTAACCCATGTATATCGAGAGGAAAAGTATCAAGAATTACCTTGAAGCAGGGATGAAAACAACAAGTGTAATAACCAAGAAAAATCCAAGAAAGGATTACAAAAGTGTGGGAGATGTAATTATTGTACCTACCTGATCTGTGGGGAAAGTATGGTTTTAGAAGCAAGGAAAATGACCATACATTTAAATTCATTTGCTAACTGTGACACCAAAGGCATCATATATTTAGCTGTTTGCAAAAAATGTCCCTCTTTCTACGTTGGAAAGAGCGAGAGAAAGCTCAGACAGAGAATATACGAGCACTTATATGATGTCAGGGTGAAGAAAGAACAAAGTGCATTGAGTAAACATTCAATAAAATGCAACACCACAGGTTACTCATTTTTGTATTGGAAGTGGTTCCCACTAATCCAAGAGGTGGAATGTGGGAGACACTCATTGAGTATAAAGAATTGTATTGGCAGCTCTTTTGGATGCAAACCGCAATTTTGCGCTCAATGATATGGTATCATTGGCCCCAGTTTTGAACATGAGACCTCCCAACCTTTAACTCAAAGAAGTTTTTTCAGTTTTGGTTTTATTGTTATGATATTTTATACAGATTGCAAAAACAAGTGTTTCTTTGGATTCTCAAGGTCTCAGTGTATGGCTTCGCAATTCATTCAATGGCCACAAGATGGTGCTTTGTTGTTATTTCAGATCCAAAAGCCCAAATCAAGCACAACACAGAAACATTTTAAAAGTTTTATTTAAATGTATTTAAATGTATTAAAGGTTTTAAATTCTTAGACAAATTATAATAAAAAGGGTATAAGTTGAGATTATATGTTTTAGAGAATTGGACTTATTTATTTAGTTTTTACATAGTTTTTATGAATTAATCATTCAATTAAATGAACCTTAATTGAATGTGTTAAAGGATTGGACAACAGACCTATGACTAAATTCAAACAGCATATAAAAGCATTTCAGTTTTAAAATGGATGTATAACTGATGAAGTTGGCTTAAAAACGTGTATGTGGATACGTTATTTTGTTTTGCTTGTCTTTATTTGATCCAGTCTTTGTTGTGGAGTGGTTCAAAGTGCTTATTAAAAGCAATTTTACCTTGGAGCTTCGATTTATTTGTGCCTGGTGGAGTTCTCATCACACTTTTCCTGGTTATAAACTTTTTTGGCTCATTTTACCTTTTATTAGGTATATATTGTATCTTAGTTTTAGACAATAAATTGGTACATTCCTCTACATTCTACTTATCTAGTAAGGCTTTTCAATTTCAAATAACATAATATTGAACATGTGTCATTTAAGCCCGGATGTTGGCAGGCATTAACTTAAAGTTGCCACATTAATTCTAGTTTCTCCAAAAGAATTGAGCTTGGGCCCTCTCTAGTGTCCAAAGACACTTGGTCTATAACTCTGAATTTAAACTGATGTGTAGGAAAGTTCATAATGTGTCTAGGTAATGCATTTTCTATCTTTTTTATTGTTAATGCAATAAATATGCTCGTACACACATTCCCTGAACCTCTGGTCAGTCTTTCCGATGTAGAAGGCAGGGCACTATTGGCATAAGGCCACATAAACAATCATCTTTGAATTACAATTAAACTTCCATTGTATGTAGTAACTAATGTTTCTAATACAAAATTTGTGTCGTTTCCATAAATTTACAGTAGTTGCATGTTTCATACTTATACATTCCAGGGTTTCCTATTAGGTAAGGTGTTGGTCTCTTCAATCAATTTTTTAAGCTCATCCCTCTTCTGAATATTACTGTAGGAAAATCACCTAACTTATTCACTATTTCTCTATCGGTACTTAGGAGGTTCCAGTTTTTGATACTATTTTTTTTTACCTCCAAAGCATCAATAATAAATGTAGTTATGAAGCTCAACCTAAATCTTTGATTATTTATTATGTTAGGTGTATTAGGTTGGTTCATTATTCAGTTCAATTAGATTAGAGTTGACACTGTTGACTAGTCTTTCTTGCCTATTTTTTCCATTAAGGATTGGTTTGTAAGTCCCATTACTTCTTTTACTTTGAACTTCATAGTTAGTTGTAGGATTAGTTGGGTTTGGATAACCCCTTTTCAAAAACATATATCTTAAATTCTCACGTTCTCACATTTGTCTAAGAGGTCATTTTCTAGTGATACCATTCTTGCTGCCCTGACCAACTGTCCTTTTATGATGGCCTTTTTTTGTTGGTAAGGGTGTGAGCTGGTAAAGTGCAAAAATGCGTTAGAATATGGTTTTTTTTCTATGGATCCTTGCTGTATCTCACGACTTCTGTCTTTCTTGAGTTCGATATCTAAGTATGTTATGGTCTCTGTGTCAAAGTTACTTGTAAAATGTAAAAAGTGTGTTGTGTTATTTAAATAGTGCAACAGTTCTGTAGCTGCATTTTTGTTACCCCTCAGGATGATAAAAATATCATCCAGAAATCGGGTGTAATAATGTAACTGGGGTTTAATGTTACTGTTCTTAAATATAAACTTGCTTTCCCAATGGGCCAACACCAGGTTCACGAAACTCACTCCACATGGTGAGCCCATTGCCACCCCTATTTTTTGTAAGTAAATCTCCTTGTCAAAGGAGATAAAATTAAATGTAAGGATCATATCTAATAGTTCTTCTATAAGATTAATTTCATCCAAGGGGGCTCCATTTTTTCTCATTTTGGCTGAAACCCATTCAATCCCTTCTACATTGGATATTGAGGTGTAAAGGTCCCTGATATCGATTGTCAGGAAGTTATATTCTTCCTTAAAGTCAATTTTGTTAATGTCTTCCAAGAAGGACCAAGAATCCCGACAAATATGGGTTTCCATACTAATATATTTCTTTAAGATGGACTCTACTAATTTTGCACTTGCATATGTAATCGAGTGTCTTGCATCAACTAAAGCCCGCATCGGGGGATTTTCTGTACCTTTATGTATTTTCAGCACACCAAATAACTTAGGAATTCTAGGGAATAATGTAGTTATGTAGTTAAATGTATTGATATCTATAGTCGCTTGAATAAACATATCATTAAAGTATGCATGTTAAGTTCATTAATACTGACTTTCTCGTAAGTAGGACTTACTAATAGTTGTTTCATCGTATGTATGTATTCATCAATACTCATTACTACTGACCCTCCCCCTTTGTCCAGCTTCATTATTCTCGCTGGTAAGATGCAACTTCACTTCTAGTCACATTTCTAAACTTGTTTTTTACATTTCTACTGTTCAGCAATGTTCTAATATCAAGTTTGCACATTCTATCAAATAAAGCCAATGTAGGATGAATTGGGGGATTATACATGCTGAGAATCTTGAATTCGGCACAAGAAGTTTCTTGGTTGCTCAATAGGATAGCTAAGTTTAGCTTCCTTACATAATATTTAAAATCAAGTAAACTAGTAGCTATATCAGATGAATGTGTAGGTACAAATGTTAAGCCCTTTGCCAAAAGTTCAACCGATTCCTGGTCAATATTAATATATGTGTAGCTGTAAATTTTAAAGTTACCATCTTTGTTTAAAATGATTTCACAGTTACTGTTCCTTGTCAACTGGTCGAAAATGATAGCTGATGTTACCTCTTTCATTTGGGTATTGTATGGGTGCTGGTTGTTCACTCAAGTTGAGTTGTAACTCAGTCTCCTGGGGCTGTGAAAAGTTTGACGAGTTAACTGAACTGCTTGAGCATATGTCCCTCTATTATTTTGGAACCTGTTTGAGTTTGTTTGCCCTGATAGTTGCTCCATTTCTTTTTAGTTGCTAGATGATGGTAGAGGTGATGGTATTTCCACTTGGGGTGAGCTATTATTCTCACATTGGATAGGAGAAAATGTTTGTGATTGGCCATTGGGGTTCCAGGACTGTGAAGGTGGTAGATATGGTTATGCTGTATTATTCTGATAGTCCACCTGGTCACGTTGTAACTTTTTGAGTTTAATTCCCTTTAATTTATTGGTTTATACTGGTGAATATTCTATTGTAGTCATACTGGTAATGTAAGAAGTCATGATCGGATTTAATGATGTTGTCAAGGTCCGTGACTTCCTTTACCAGATTGTTCACTGTTATTTTATAATGTTTTGACATAAGGTCCAGTAACTCCAGACCTTGTTTATTAAATAATTCTATTAACTCATAGTGAAATGTAGACCCACTTTCCAGTCCTGTGGGTACTGCCATGACCATAGCCCCTTTGGAACAATGTTCTGTTTAGTACATTCCAAAAAAATATGCAATCTCTGGTTGCAGATTCTTACATTTTAGCAGTCTGTGGTCTAATATTTTTAAGTTGTTAACAATATTGTTAATACTTCCTCCAGCCTGTTGACCCTGATTAAGGTTAGTTGATTGTCCTAATAGTTGATAGTGGTTCATTAAGCCAAATGTTCAAATCAGGGACTCCTGTAAGCCCCAAGGAAGTAGTTGTGTTTTGAATGACTACAGGCTCCAATGTACTCTTTAAGGGTTGGTTGCTAGTAACTTTTTCAGCAGTAACATTGACTTGTTGATTGTTACAACAAAAGGTAGGATAGGGTTAACAGTTTTAATTAAGTATGGTAATTATTCGGAACACATGATCTTGTTGTATTTAAACAGTGTAATGGTCAAAGTTTTTTATCTGAAGAGTTACTATACCAAACGAAAAGCACTTCATGTTCATTGTTTTTTAACAAATAAATCTGTGGACCGAGAACCGAGGACTGTTTCTTCAGTTGCTGTTGTTATTCTTTGTATTTTGGTGGTAGTACTTGTAGATTTACTTGGGTTTGTTTGTGTTTGTTAAATGGCATCTGAAAGTTTTAACAGTCCTAGTCAACCCTTGCCTCAATCGACACAAGAAGAAAGTGGTAGTCTGACTACATTAATTTATCTTATGACTCAACGTATAGAAGATTTAGCAGCCAGAGTGGAATTTTTATCACAAACCACCTTGCAGAAGTCGCAGCACAACTTTGCAGCACCAGTAGTGAGAAATGAAAACAGTTCACTTGGAACTGTAAATAATAACATGACTGTTTCTAGTAAGAATCAACAAGTCAATGTTACTGCTGAAAAGGTTACTAGTAACCAACGTTTAATGAGTACATTGGAGCCTGTTGCCATTCAAAACACAACTACTTCCTTGGGCTTATAGGAGTCCCTGATCTGAACATTTGGCTTAATGAACCACTACAACTATTAGGACAATCAATTAACCTTAATCAGGGTCAACCGGCTGGAGGAAGTATTAACAATATTAACAACTTAAAAATGTTAGACCACAGACTGCTAAAATGTAAGAAAGTGCAACTAGAGATCACATATTTTTCTGAATGTACTAAACAGAACATTGTTCCAAAGGGGCTACGGTCATGGTAGTACCCCACAGGACTGGAAAGTGGTTCTACATTTCACTATGAGTTAACAGAAATATTTAATAAACAAGGTCTGGAGTTACTGGACCTTATGTCAAAGCATTATAAAATAACAGTGAACAATCTGGTAAAGGAAGTCACGGACCTTGACAACATCATTAAATCCGATCATGACTTCTTACATTACCAGTATGACTACAATAGAATATTCACCAGTATAAACCAATAAATCTATAAATTAAACGGAATTAAACTCAAAAAGTTACAACATGACCAGGTGGATTATCACACTAGAACAGCGTATCCAAATTCAGTGCCTTCACAGTCCTGGAACCACAATGGCCAATCACAAACATTTTCCCCTATCCAACGAGAGACTAATAGCCCACCCCAAGTGGAAATGATGTCACCAATACCATCAACGAGCAACCAAAAAGAAACGGAGCAACTATCAGGGCAAACAAACTCAAACAGGCTCCAAAAATAAAGACACATATGCCCAAGTAGTTCAGTCAATTTGTCAAAATTTTCACAGTCCCAGGAGACAGAGTTACAACTCAACTCAAATGAACAACCAGCAACCACACTACACCAGAGGCAAAGCCAAACGGAAGAAGTAACATCAGCTATCATTAGCGACCAGTTGACAAGCAACAGTAACTGTGAAATCATTTTAAACAAAGATGGTGACTTTAAAATTTACAATTACACATACATTAATATTGACTAGGAATTGGTTGAACTTTTGGCAAAGGGCTTAACATTTGTACCTACACATTCATATGATATATCTACTACTTTACTTGATTTTAAATATTATGTAAGGAAGCTAAACCTAGCTATCCTATTGGGTAACCAAGAAACTTCTTGTGTTGAATTCAGGATTCCCAGCATGAATAATCCCCCAATTCATCCTACATTGGCTTTATTTGATAGAATGTGTGAACTTGATAACAGAACATTGCTGAACAGTAGAAATGTAAAAAACAAGTTTAAAAATGTGATTAGAAGTGAAGTTGCACATTTAAATAATTTTAGACACTTACCAGTGAGAGTAATGAAGCCAGACAAAGGGGGAGGATTAGTAGCAATGAGTATTGATGAATGCATACATACGATGAAACAACTATTAGTAATTTCTATTTATGAGAAAGTCAGTATTAATGAAGTTAACATGACATATGGTTGCATTAATGCAGACTTTAACGATATATTTATTCTAGCAACCATAGATATCAATACATTTAACTACATAAATACATTATTCCCTAGAATTTCTAAGTTATTCTATGTACCACAAATACATAACAGTACAGAAAATCCCCCAATGCAGGCTTTAGTTGATGCAAGACACTCAATTTCATATGCAAGTGCAAAATTAGTAGATTCCAGCTTAAAGAAATATATTAGTATGGAAATCCATATTTGTCGGATTCTTCATCCTTCTTGGAAGACATTAACAAAATTCACTTTAAGGAAGAATATAACTTCCTGACATTCGATGTCAGGGACCTTTACACCTCAATACCCCATGTAGAAGGGATTGAATGGGTTTCAGCCAAAATTAGAAAAAAATGGAGCCACCTTGGATGAAATTAATCTTATAGAAGAACTATTAGATATGATCCTTACATTTAATTTTATTTCATTTGGCAAGGAGATTTACTTACAAAAAATAAGAGTGGCAATTGGCTCACCATGTGGAGTGAGTTTCGTGAACCTGGCATTGGCCCATTGAGAAAGTTAGTTTATATTTAAGAACAGTAACATTAAAACCCAGTTGCATTATTACACCCAATTTCTGGATGATATGTTTATCATCCTGAGGGGTAACAAAAATGCAGCTACAGAACTGTTGCACTATTTAAATAACACAACACACTTTTTACATTTTACAAGTAACTTTGACACAGAGACCATAACATACTTAGATGTCGAACTCAAGAAAGACAGAAGTTGTGAGATACAGCAAGGATCCATAGAAAAAAAAATATTCTAACGCATTTTTGCACTTTACTAGCTCACACCCTTACCAACAAAAAGGTCCATCATAAAAGGACAGTTGGTCAGGGCAGCAAGAATGGTATCACTAGAAAATGACCTCTTAGACAAATGTGAGAATTTAAGATACATGTTTTTGAAAAGGCGTTATCCAAACCAACTAATCCTAGAACTGACTATGGAAGTTCAAAGTAAAAGAAATAATGGAACATGCAAACTAATGCTTAACGGAAGAATTAGGCAATAGACTAGTCAACAGTGTCAACTCTAATCTAATTGAATTGAATAATATGAACCATCCTAATACACCTAACATAATAAATAATCAAAGATTTAGGTTGAGCTTCATAACTACGTTTATTATTGATGTTTTGGAGGTCAAAAAAGTTATCAAAAATTGGAACTTCCTAAGTACTGATAGAGAAATAGTGAATAAGTTAGGTGATTTTCCTACAGTAATATTCAGAAGAGGGATGAACTTAATAAATCAATTGAAGAGACCTACACCTTATCTAATAGGAAACCCTGGAATGTATAAGTATGAAACATGCAACTGCTGTAAATTTATGGAAACAGGGCACAAATTATGTATTAGAAACAAGTTACTACATACAACGGAAGTTTAATTGTAATTTAAAGATGATTGTTTATGTGGCTTTATGCCAATCGTGCCCTGCCTTCTACATCGGAAAGACTGGCTGGAGGTTTAGGGAATGTGTGTACGAGCATATTTACTGCATCAACAGTAAAAAGATAGAAAATGCATTAGCTAGACACATGAACTTTCCTACGCATCAGTTTAAATTCAGAGTTATAGACCAAGTGTCTTTGGACACTAGAGAAGGCCCAAGCTCAATTCTTTTGGAGAAACTAGAATTAATGTGGCAACTTCGAGTTAATGCCTGCCAACATCCAGGCTTAAATGACACGTTCAATATTATGTTATTTGAAATTGAAAAGCCTTACTAGAGAAGTAGAATGTAGAGGAATGTACCAATTTATTGTCTAAAAATAAGATACAATACATACCGAATATTTATGGTTTTGTTTATTCTGTCAATTAATTAGGTTTTATATTTAATTTTATACTGACTGTATTATTTTAAAGTCAGTCAGTATGTGCTGCTAAGTGTTTGAGAGTAAAAATTTGTGCTGCCAAAACAATAGTAATTATAAAGACTTTCATGGTTTTACTATTTTTCACAAAAGGTAGGATAAGGTTAACAGTTTTAATTAAGTATGGTGATTATTTGGAACACATGATCTTGTTGTATTTAAACAGTGTAATTGTCAAAGTTTTTTATCTGAAGAAGTTTGAGTTACTATACCAAACGAAAAGTGCTTGATATTCATTATTTTTTAACAAATAAATCTGTGGACCGAGAACCGAGGACTGTTTCTTCAGTTGTTGCTGTTATTCTTTGTATTTTGGTAGCCCCCCTAGCAAACATCTTGTACAGCTGTGATGCATGCCAGATATGGGAGTCATGATAACTGCCAGCACACACATTCATAATAATGCCCTGGGCATTGCACACAGCCTGGCAGTTGATGGAGTGAAACCTCTTGCGGTTGATATAGACTCTACCCTCCTCACTGGGTGGTGCTTTGATGTGTACATGAGTGTAGTCTATGGGACCCAGTACCTCGAGGTAATGTGCTACATGGTAGAAGAGATGCATACTCCTGGCCCTCTTCTCAGGAGTGCGGGGTAAGTAAATGCGCTCACTGGCATGTGGTAGCATGGCATCCAGGAACTGGTGGAGTACTCTGGATGTTGATGCCTGTGAGACCCCCATCATATCCTCAGTTGGTCTTTGGAAAGTACCTGTAGCTAGTATCCTAAGGGCTACACATACCTTTGTTTCCACTGGGATGGGTTCACCTCTGTTGGCTCTGGGTCTGAGATGAGGGCAGCAGAGCTCAGTGAATTCTTGTAGTATGTCTCTGTCAACCCTGTAGTGCTCTACAATCTCCAGCTCATGTAGCTCCTGGAAGGTTACCCTGGGCCTGAACATTCTTCTCCTTCTCAGTCTAAGCCTATTGCCAGCAGCAGTATCAGCATTTACCTCAGCATCTAGCACATACATATGAAGCAGAGCTGCAGCAGCCCCTAGCATTCTGTAGTTTAAAATTCCCAAGTCTATACTCCAATGGTGCAGGGTATGGGGGGAAAATCAGATTGCAGGGCGTATGCATACTTTCTAGTGCTCTGCTGCAAATGCAGCCTGTGTGATTGGCTAACTATGATGCATTCCACCTGCCAAGTACATCACTGAGGGGCTTAATAGCCCAGTTTAAGTAGAACAGGGATCATCAGTAATTTATACATGATTGGCTTTCCCAGGCAATTTTCTGATGTTCATCGTGTTACCCTGCTGCAGTCATCACACTTGGGTTATCCTGTCGTCAGGTGGTCCCGCAGTCGGACGGATTTCCAAAGTCTTGGTCCGACGTCGGTTGCTGTCGCCTCATCCCTGACGTCAGTGCACCAGGGGTATATATATTGCAACCGACGCCATTTTCTTCAGTTTTTCTTGCCATGCTGCCCGAAGCAGAAGCAGTTCGCAAGTGCCGGTCGGCCGACTCCTGAGATTTTCGAATTCGAATTTCAGACCGAAGTCTTCTATAAAGCTAAGTACCCCGTTGGGGAAACTTTTCTTGCCTCAGACCGATGTCAGAAAAAGTTAACAATTGTATTTCTTGTGGGAAGCAAATACCTCATAAGGATTTTCATTCTTATTGCATACCTTGCCTAGGCTCTGATCACGACGTCACTTCTTGTCGTTTTTGTGCTAGATTTAATAAACGTACTATTACAAGACGATTTGATTTTGCACAACACTTTTTTGGTAGAAAATTTAATTACACCATGCCGTCGGAGCTACCGACTACCAGCGTGCACAAAAAGCGCAGGGACAAGGACCGACAGCCCAGGCCTAAGGCCGTTTCCGAGGCCTCGGTTGATCCGGTCTCCGGTTCTCCGGTTATCAGTGAAGCTCTGACGCAGCCTCTGAATACCGCAGTTCTGGAACCCGAGACTGCTACAGATATTTTGACGGAATGTACTAGGCCGACACAGCCTTTTACTTCAGGCCCTTCCGACGATTTACCTTCCAAGGACGTCGGTGCTTCTGAAACGCCATTGGTTTCTGAAGGCGTTTTCAGACCGACTACTCTTACAGTCAAAACGTTTTCCAAGTCGAAGACTCCTTCTAAATCAAAAAAGGCTTCACTTCAGTCTCCTGTTCAAGGCCCTATGCCTAAGAAACAGATGCTCAAGATGGCTGAAGATTTGATTTCTCTTATCAGGGGTTCTCAGCCTCCTCCTGACAAAAGGCCTAGACAAGAGGAAGATTCTGCTTCCTCTGAACAACTGTCTATTTCTTCGGATTCCTCTGAGGACCAAGACTATTCCTTCTCTCCTTATGAAGATTCTGATGCTGAGGACTCTATTCCCTCAGCTTCCCCTCCAGAAGACTACTCTTTTGGGGAAACTTTACACACTATGAGGGAACATTTTCACTGGGAAGGTCAGGATTACTCTGATTCCAAGAAAAGGCTCAGAGAGTTTCTTTTACTCCCCCAACACAGACCCCTAGCCATCCCTCCTGTTTTGGACATTGTGGATGATGTCTATTTAGAATCCAGTTTCAACCCTGACTCTCTACCTCCTGCCCCGGCCAAGCCTGACAGATACTACAGAGTACCTGATTCCCACAAATTCCTTTACAAAAGCCCAGTAGCTGACCCAGGGACTATCTCCCAGGGTCCCAAGGGGGTTAAGGCTTTCATGGCTAAAAATCCAGTACGTTCTGAAAGGGATTCAAGAGCACTAGACAGATGGGGGAAAAAGGTTTACACCTCAGCCACTTTAGCTATGAGAGCATTAAACTGTCAATTTCATATGCTTAAGTATCAGCAATTTCTGATCTCTCAGTTAAAACAAAAGATAACCACCCTCCCTCAACAATCTGAATTGAAAGAAGTACAGGATTTGTTGCATGCCACCGAGCAGGTGGGCAAACATACCTTACAATGTGGGTTTGATTCTTTAGAGGCCTCCTGCAGAGCAGCTGTCACTGGATCAGTTATACGTAGGCATGCCTGGTTAAAGGAACAAAGTCTGCCTGATCATGTTAAAGCAAAACTACTAGATGCTCCCTTACAGCAGGATGTTCTTTTTGGTGTTAAAGCAGAAGAAGTTTTAAAGAAAATGGAAGATAAGGCAAAATCAATACAGACAGTCAAAGATTTCCTACAAGTACAACCCCCTCGCTTCAGCAGAAACTGGCCAACAAAAAATTGGTCCTTTCCAGCCACTGACAGGCCTCAGAGGGGTAAATACAGGCACCCAAGGGGCAGAGGACAACCACAAGCTCAGTATAAACCTCGCCAATGGGGCATTCCAACCCAGAAGGGAGGAGAAGACAGGTCTCAATCCACCAGAAGACAAACTCAATGACTTGCACCTCAGCTGGCCAAACAAAACTCTTTTGTCAGCCCCCCTGGGGGGGAAACTAACACTATTTGCAGACAACTGGCACATGGTCACAAAGGACAAATGGGTCCTAGACATAATTTTACGAGGATACAGATTCCACTTCCACACCTTACCAATAAAAAGAGGAATGCCAAACCTGCCACAAAATCAAAGGGCAGAGGCTCAAAAACAAATTACAGCTCTCATGGCCATGAGAGCCATTCAAAGGGTACCAACTCAAGAGCAAGGCCAAGGATTTTACTCAAGACTCTTCCTAGTACCCAGAAAAGAAAATGCTTGGAGACCAATTCTGGACCTTTTAATTCTAAACACGTACTTACAAGTTCCCAAATTCAAGATGCTAACACTACAGCAGCTACTTCCCATGTTGGGCAAGGAAGCATGGCTGGTAAAGTTGGACCTCAAGGAGGCATACCTGCATGTCCCTATCAGACAAAGTTGCAGAAGATACCTCCGTTTCATTGCAGGTTTAACCCACTATCAATTCTCTGCACTGCCCATTGGCTTATGTACTGCACCCAGAGTATTCACAAAATGCCTGGCACCAGTAATTGCATACTGCAGACAAAGAGGAATTCAAATATATCCATACCTGGACGACTGCCTCATCCAAGCAGAAAGAAAAGACATTCTCCTACAACATCTGGCATTTGTGAAGCATCTTCTAAATTGTCTGGGGTACACAGTAAACGAAAAGAAGTCAAAATTAGTACCCTCACAAAAAATGACATTCCTGGGTGCCAGCTTGGACACAACGGCCCAGAAGGCTTATCTTACATCAGACAAGCAATTACAACTGACTCAATATTTCAAGACAATGGCAACAAAGACCCAATTAACTGCAAGAAAAATTCTGCAGGCTTTGGGCTTCATGGCATCTTGCATTCTGATAATACCATTTGCAAAAATGCATATGAGGAAATTACAGTGGTACCTAAAAAGCGTATGGTCTCAACACAGTCACAGCTTGGACACAGTGATATCTCTCATTCCCTGCCTTCAACAGGAATTTCTATGGTGGGCACAGGCATGTCACCTCAACAAGGGTCAGCCTTTCACCTTGCCCCCACCCAGGCAAACTATCAAAACAGATGCTTCAGACTATGCCTGGGGGGCACACATGGCAGGGCAATGCATTCAAGGCCTATGGACTGCAGAACAAAGAAAACTGCACATAAACCAAAAAGAGATGCTAGCTGTACAGAAAGCTCTGACAGCCTTCAAGGATCTACTACAGCCAGGACAACTTGCAATAAAGATGGGCAACACCACAGTAATGAGGTACATAAACAAACAAGGGGGCACACATTCCTACCCTCTTTGCAGGCAAGCAATAATCTTATGGAACACAGCTCTGGCCTACCAAGTCCAGTTACAAGCTCAATTCCTGCCAGGACAGAAAAACACATTGGCAGACGACCTATGCAGAAACATCAAAGATCCCCATGAGTGGAAGCTAGACCCACAAATATTTACAATGATAACTCAAAGATGGGGTCTACCAAATATAGACCTGTTTGCCAGTCCTCAAAACTACCAGCTGACAAAATTTTGTACAAGAACATTCCACCAACAAGCTTGGAAAGTGGACGCTCTCTCCTTCAGTTGGAAAAACCTGAGAGCATATGCCTTTCCTCCATCGCCTCTTCTCACAAAGGTACTTTTGAAGGTCAAAAAGGAGAAACCTCGAATGATTCTCATAGCCCCAGACTGGCCACGCCAGCACTGGTACCAGCTACTGAAGAATATGGCTCACAGCCCACCATGGGTATTGCCTCAAATGCCTCATTTGCTCACACAGCAGAACAAGCAGATTCTACACAGCCAGATCAAAACCTTAAACCTGGCTGCATGGCAAATCAATTAATTATCCAACCTGCACCTCTTTCACAAGCAGTACTGGATGTTATTCTAGAAGCCAGGAGGCCAAGCACCAGGAAGGCTTACTCGGACAAACGGAAAAGGTTTTCTGCTTGGAACCAAGCTAAAGGCCAAGACATAACTCAGCCTCATATGCCTCACATTCTGCAGTATTTAGCTGAGATGTTGCATAAAGGACTTTCCTTCTCCTCAATTAAGATCCATGCATCAGCTATTTCAGCTCACTACGACACAAATCCACCTTTATTTTCAAATCCTCTCCTAAGGCAGTTCCTCAGAGGGGCAAAAAACATTAGACCACCTAGAAGAGCTCCTACACCTACATGGGACCTCAACTTTGTTCTGGAAAAACTAACGCTGCCTCCCTTTGAACCAACTTTTTCTGCAGACCTTCAGTTCCTATCTTGGAAGACCACCCTGCTCCTGGCAATAACTTCTGCTAGGAGAGTCTCAGAATTACAGGCACTTATGGCAGTGGAACCTTTCCTCATTTTTCATCAAGACAGAGTTTCTCTATGAACTAATCCTTCCTTCATGCCTAAGGTGGTTTCCAGTGTAGCTTTAAATCAAACCATCCACCTACCCACTTTCTTCCCCAATCCACAGAACAAAGGTGAGAGACTCCTGCACTCCTTGGACATTCACAGGCAGCTTCGTTACTACTTGGATAAAACTAAGGCTTTCAGAAAAACTGACCAGCTCTTTGTTTCCTATGCTACAGCTTCTCAAGGGAGGGCCATATCCAAGCAAACCATTTCTAAATGGATAGGCCATTGCATACGATTCTGCTATACCCATCATGGGAAGCCAGTTCCTCCTACCATTAGAACCCACTCTACCAGGGCAACAGCTACCTCTACAGCCTTTCTCAGGGGGGTTCCTACCAAGGAAATTTTAGAAGATGCAACTTGGAGTTCTGTACACACCTTCACCAAACACTATCACTTACCTCTTTATTCTAAGTCCAGGGCAGGCTTCGCCACTGCAGTTCTGCAGGGCCTCATTGCCTCCACTAACCCTCTATGATGCCTCCACCCTACCTTAGCTTTGGGACTCTACCCAAGTGTGATGACTGCAGCAGGGTAACACGATGAACATAGTACAGTTTTGTACCTACCATAAATGTAGATGTTCGAGTGTTCACCCTGCTGCAGTCCAGGGTACCCTCCCTCCAACCCCTCTGATCTACTGGCTAAATCTTTGCTATGCCTTACTGATGTATTTGCTTATAGCTGAAGGGATTTTGTGTCTGTACAGTGTTCACACCTTTTGGTACTAATTTGGATCACCCTTTTGGGGGCACCTGACATCTGGGGCAAGAAAAACTGAAGAAAATGGCGTCGGTTGCAATATATATACCCCTGGTGCACTGACGTCAGGGATGATGTGACAGCAAGCGACGTTTGACCAAGACTTTGGAAATCCGGCCGACTGCGGGACCGCCTGACGACAGGATAACCCAAGTGTGATGACTGCAGCAGGGTGAATACTCGAACATCTACATTTATGGTAGGTACAAAACTGTACTTTTTTTTTAACTGCCTTCCCTGCCAACCACTGTGGTGCAGCGTGCCAACCTGTGCCGCAGGCTCAGCAGTCTGGACACAACCCTATGGATGGGAACACTCAGCTCAACGGCGTGCCACACACACACACACACACACACACACACACACACACACACACACACACACACACACACACACACACACACACACAAACCAGCTAAAACACGTACCCTTAAGCTAAACAAAGCTTAACAGCACTGGATACACACCCCTGCTTAGCTGAGAGGCGCGCCACACAAACGGGAGCCGCTGAACTCCAATGTGCTTAAAACAGATAGTAGCACACCCCCTTTAGATGTCAGCTAGCTCTCCTGTGGACACCAACATGGTTCTGGGGCTACACAGATTTTATCTGCAGAAAAGATAACCCATTTTTGTTATTCAGTAACCCCAGCTCATTTGCATACAGTTCTGTGCAGACAACCTGGATATAACACTATTCCAGGGCCTGCCTCCTTAGCAACCACAGACATTTATCATTGCACATATTTTCATGCAAGGTCCTATAATGCATTACTGTCACATATTTATTATTTTCTGTTAACACTTGTCAATTTTATTTTTGCATAGCTACATAAAAGTAATATGGGTATTAAAAAAATTTATATTAAATTATTTTGTATTACTTTTGGACACAAAGGGCATAGTTTTGCACATATCTGTGCCTGTTATGCTATTTCTGACCTTCTAACTCACTTTTACAGCCCTTGTTCACTTTTTAATTTCTTGTACATGGAAAATTTCCATGTACACTTCAGACACCAAAACGGGGTCTGCAGGACTGCCTATCTGCCTGCTGGATCACTCCAGCATGCTCGTTTGCATGCAGTCCACCTGCTTATGAGGTGATTTGCATGCCACAGATACTTCCGTGTTGGCATGCTCATGGACGCCCCTCATCTCTATTTACTGGATCGCACAGCTGCTTACCTCTCTGTAAGCTCCGTGCCACTATGCCTACATGGAAAATTACTCTGTGTAGGCTCTATTGAATTCCCCATAAAATCTTTCATTCTAACAACTTTCTAAGTTTGTAACAGCAGTATTTGAAATGTGTCCCTATTTTGGGCCCTTGATACCATATTCATTTTTGCTTTGTCCAAATTTCTTTTGCTAAGAGGTTGAGAGGGATACTGAGAAACTGTTAATTAAATGAGCAACACTACCAGATACATCAAAACACAAAGAGCTAGTGGCAGACAGAAACACTTTGTAACAGACATATGAATAATCCATTTTTGAACGGTAACATGAGTAAATGTTAGCTGAATGGAGTAGACTTGATTCCATTAAAAAAGGATGGCTCCACAAGAAGTACCACAAGGTGTCAGCATCGAGGCCTCCACTTTTCATTTTCTGTGGCTTTTCATGTCCTCTTCACATTTTGCACTAAGCCATTGTGTTTATCAGCTTTAACCACTCCATTGTAGCAGTCTGTCATTTCTTCCCAGCAGATAATAGATAGTGTCATAACATGGTAATAGGGATAGGAATTCAGCTATTTATATACAACAATGAACTTCCATTTTTAAGTATTTATTTTTGCATAATTCAGATTCATGCAAAACCATTGCTTATACAAATTTACTAATATGCTGACATATTGATGCTTGCTTTATGTAGCAGTATTCTTACTGGCTATTTTTTTTTTTTTAATTTGGTAATGATGGTGTGGATTTCAAGTCTCAAAATCTGGTTTTGTAAACAGTTCAGTCAAATAATGAAAACTGCCATGTAGCCTTAAATTTTTGACTTATAATGACAAACATTGTACTCAAATTAATTCCAGATACTAAGATAGTATAACTGATATTTTAAAATGCTGTCATTAAAGCACTGAAGACATTATGTGTCAAGCTTTGCACTGTGCGTGGATAGAGTTATGGACATACAGACAGAACATGCACAAGCAGCCTCATTTCTTTTTTTCCTCATATTTTTCTATTGATTTTCAATAGTATAAATACAATTTTTAAAAAGAAAAAAACGTAATATCAATTTTTAACAAAAACTATATACAAGGTCCAAAATAGATACCAAATCTTCAATAACATTACATTTTATCTAATAGTTTTTTAAGCTTTATCCAGGCAATTTGTTTATGAGTCATGTTTGAGGAGTGTAACATAGCTGTTTGTAATTCCCTACTACAAATAATCTTAGTAAAATATATAAATTCCTTGAATGAGAGGTTATTTTTACATTTCCAATTTCTAGTAATAGTTTTTCTTGCTATAGCAAGTAGAGTCCAAAGGAGGTTCATTTGATTCAGTGGGACGTACCTTGGCATTGGTGCATTAAAAAGTATCATAGAATCAGAGATCTCACATCTGTCCGACCACAAAGCTTTAATAAAATTTTTAAACTCCATCCAAAATGTGGTTATTGTTCTGCATTCTAAAAACATAGGTGCCCAGTCGGCATCTATTAGCTCCTTGCATCTCCAACATCTATTAAAATCTTTCTTGCTTATTCTAGAGGCTTTTTTGGTGTAATAAAACTTCTATGAATGAATTTCCATGTAAAAACTTTCCAATATGTGGAAGAAGAAGTATGGTAAACAGATCTGAGATTTAAAGTTTTATCATTTATATGTATTTGGGAGTTATTGAAATTGTTGATATATTTCCATAAATTGTCATCTAATATTATTAGATCTGATCTAAGAATGTTGTAAAATCTTGACAATGAGATACCATTATTATAGCCTATATTGGTGAAGTCAAAGAGGATGGATAATTCCGTTGAAATAAATTCTCTGAAGATTTGAATATTTAACCAGTTATTTTGGTAGATATTATACCTGGCTAAAAGGTAGGTAGTATCATGAATATTATTAGTTCCAAAAACTAATGCCAGAATAATAACCCATTTTCTTCCATAGTTTTTATTTTCATCATGTTAAAGGAATCAAAGCATCCCTTGGCTAAGATTATTGGAAACATTAGAATGGACAAATTGTTGTTCAAAAGATTCTTATTCATTACTTTTTTAAAATTTTGCAAGATATATTTAATTATAGGAATAAGATGTGATTTTTCCTGCTCATTGTTGAAGAAGAATTCTTTAATAACTATAAATAGCTTAATATTTTCAGAACAATATATGTTTTTGAAAAACTTGTCAAATTTAGTTAATAGTATTGTTTTGTGTAAATTTTTCCAATTTGAATGGTATTTTGGACTTAACCACAGACTTGTTATATTAAGAATAATGGCATCAGCATAAACCTCAAAATTTGGAAAAGCAATCCCTCCTTCAATCCAGTTTTATAGTGCCAATCATATTTAATCCTTGGTTTTTGAGGATACCATAGGAATTTAATTAATATAGTGTTTATGTGTTTAAGTTGTTTTCTAGAAGGAGGAACCAGTAGTGTTTGAAGATAAAAAAGAATTTTTGGTAATAGAATCATTTTTATCAGAGATAATCTTTCTTCTATAGTAAAGAACATTTTCTTCCATCTATTAATGTATTCTGTGATTTTATTTAATAAAATTTTATAATTTATATTTATAGTGTCTTTCCATTTAGACAGAATATGAACCCCTAGATATTTCAATTTATCATTGGTCCAGTTAAAGTTATTGTAATTAGATAGAGTGCTATTCAATTTTTTATTGATGAGAATAGTTTCTGTTTTGTTTTGGTTAAATCTAAGGTTTGAGATTTCCTCAAAGAGTTTTAATGATCTGATAATGTGGTCAATAGATGAATCAGTATTTCCAATAGTTAATAAGATATCATCTGCAAAGAGTAAAATTTTAGAAGAATAGTTCTCTTTAACATCAAAACTTTTTATGTTTATATTGTTTCTTATAAAATTAGCAAATCGTTCTATTGCTAACGCAAATAGTAGTGGGGATAAAGGGCAACCTTGTCTAGTGCTTTTTAGAATTTGAAGTGGGTCAGATAAAAAAGCGCCGATTTTAATATACGCTATAGAACCTTCATATAATTTTTTTAACAAGTTTAAGATTTCCAAGGAGAAATTATATTCTTTTAATACCATAAATATGTCCAGTTAATAGAATCAAATGCCTTATCTAGATCTAGACTGATGAGTGATAATTCTTTTTTTTTATTTGCAAAATCTATTAAAGTTAAAAGTCTAATAGTATTTTCCTGAACTTTTCTGTTCAGTATAAAACCTGTTTGATCGTTGTTTATTAAAAACGGCATCATTTGATTTAATCTGTTTGCTAAATAGCGAATATTTCCAAGAAGGACAAAGTTTGTCACTTATTCGAAATTCCTCAAGTGCTTTCATTAATATCTTCAAAGTGGAATCAGGGAAAATTTTATATAATTCACCTATTATGCCATCAAGACCAGGGGCTTTATTATTTTTAAGATTTTGTATTCTATCTTTAACTTCTATTAATGATATTGATTTAAGTAATCTATTATTTTGTTCTTTAGAAAGTTTATTATTTATATTGTTTTTTAGAAATTCTATTTTTGAACTATTATTAGTAAAGTTTAAGTTTGCTTTATTCATTGTTTCATGATATGAACGAAAAATCTCTAAAATATCTTTTAGATCTGAAGGAAGGTTTTAAATTGTGTTTAGATGTGTCTAATATTTCAATTATGTGTTTACTCTTGTGAAAACTTTTCATTTTGGCTGCTAATCTATGCATATGTTTTGGATTAGATGAATAAGATTGTAATTTTAACCTCTATAAATTAATTGCTACTTTATGACTAAGAATTTCTAAATATTCGAGATTTAGTTGTTTTAATTCCAGATTCGAGCCCAATTCTTTGGGGTGTAAGTTGTTTTTTAAAGTGTCAATTTTCAATTGTAGATCTAATAATTCTTTGTCCCATTCTTTCCTTTTATGTAAATACCAGGTTTTTATTTTCCCATATATATAAGATTTTAAAGAGTCCCAAATAAACACTGTATTTGTGTTATTATTATTATTAAGTTCAGTATAATAGTTTACTTCCTTTATAAACCATTCTTTGAATCCTTTTATCTTAATAATATAGGCTGGTAGTCTCTGCCAATGAATAAGATCATTTGGTTTAATTTTAATTTTAAATAGTATGGCATTGTGGTCTGACAGAGGGCATGATGTAATCACTACATCTTGAGTCTTAGATAATAGGCTGTCAGATATAAACACTTTATCAATAGTAGTCTGTGTACCATATCTATAAGAAAAGTGAGTAAAATTGAGAGACCTCTGCTCTTTGATCATGTATATGTCTTTTAGGTTATGAAATGAGACAAAATCTATCAATTTTTTGGCTGATGCAGGTATCTTAATATTGCTGACATTAGTGGTATCTTTAGATGATAGAATACAATTAAAATCACCTGCCAAAATGATATCTCCATTAGAATTTGCTGTTATTATTTCCAAATATTTGTTTGCAGATTTAGCACCAATACCAGGCAGCCAGTACATATTTGATAAAGTAAAATATTTCTTATTCAATTCCAATACTACTAGACACAACATACCATTTTTATCAGAGAAACTGTTAATTATTTTAGGCATTGGTAATGTATTTTTCCACAAAATCATGGTTCCTCTTCTCTTTGTTTGGAAATGAGAATCAGCTAGAATACTATAACCTTTAAAAACCATTTTTCTAGATCTTTCTGAATAATGTGCGTTTCTTGCAAAAATATAATGTCAGCTTTATTAGATGCTAGGTATTTGAGTAACCTTCCTCTTTTAGTAGGGTTATTAAGACCATTTGTATTCAGAGACAGACATTTAAACCCAGACATTGATTACTTTAAGCTTTTGATGGATAAATACTATTCTGGACTTAATTAACAAGTAATGTTCAGAGAAGATGAAAATATAACTACATGCAAAACTAACCATGGAACATCTAGTTCCTGGATTGATGAAGAAGTAATCAATACCACCCTCTATCATCCTTAGTGCTCAAGACTATCGTTCTCT
The DNA here is from genome assembly GCF_019279795.1 of Protopterus annectens. Classification (NCBI taxonomy): domain Eukaryota; kingdom Metazoa; phylum Chordata; order Ceratodontiformes; family Protopteridae; genus Protopterus; species Protopterus annectens. The sequence goes on along the minus strand of NC_056751.1, from coordinate 744,078,153 downwards.
AATGCTACTACCTAATATTTTATTGAATCAACAAACTACAACCTATTAATTTTCCAGGATGTATAGGTATTACTATGTAGGAGAAATTGTGGAAAAACATCTATTACCATAAATAATGTCATTTTCAAAATTTTTAAGAACAGCGTCTTTAAACTTGTATCATGACATAGTATATCTTATTCATTTCTGTCTATTCTATACTAATACAGATCTTAATTTAATATACTACATTAGATCAAAACCTACTTAACCAGGAATTCAGCAAATAAGTTTATGTATAAAAATAAGAACATTTATCATGTAACAAAACATTCCAGTATGAACTTGTCTGTGAAATCACAACAGTGTTAATATTTACTATAGAATCAGCATATTGATATATAGCCTATAGGCTTATTTTCCTTTTATATAAGATATAAAATTATCAGGTTTTTTTTCTTTTTCTTTTTTCCCTTCTTCCCCCTAAAAAAAACATATCTGATTAACCTTAAAATTTCTTAAGGTATTAAAGATATTTAAAATAAAGAGGTATTAATGAGAATTTTTTACATGAAAAGATAATATTTTAGTTGCACAAATATTTATGCAGGTATATAGATCTGTGTAATCATCAAAAGCATTAGCTTTTCTTTCCAAAGATGTGGGTCTAAAGAAACTATGTAGTGTAGCTTGATTTTGATAAAAAATATCATATAATGAAGTCACAGCTTTTAACCTTCAAAGACACTTCAGTTTTAGAGGTTATAGTAATAATGTGTTCCCTTAAGTTGTCCTTTTTAACAAAATACATTAACAAATTTTACCAATATTTTTTCAGTTAGAGTGGCAGTGGTTAACATGCAATATATCTTTTGCTAGAAAATGTAGTCTACAGACAGTAAAACATTCAATATTTTATGAATATTAGTGAAAATGTCAGATTGTGGTATGCACTTATGTAGCTGGAGGTGGATTAAGTAGATCCCAATTTCACCATTCACTATAAATGCAACATAATGCAAACTATTAATTAGAAAAGCAGTTAAAAAGTAAAGGCTACCTTTGGAAATAACAAATGTCCTCATGTCCTGATGAAAGTAGTAACTATAAGTCAAGAGTAGCCATCCCCACTCTGCACCACCCCCCTAACAGTCGTCTACTACTATCACTGACTAGTGAGGCAAAAGCATCACTTCAGTAACAACTAAGATCATTCTCTAAGCAGAACTGTCTCCTTTTCTTTTGATCTGGAATTTTCCCTGCCCCAATATATTATTTCACCCTTTTATAACAGAATTTTTATTTATTGTAATGGTCTGTCTGCAGCTTTGGCTTTCCCATTCCAGCAGTATTGCCATCAACCAACAACTTATATAATCAATAAGATTGGGGATGAAGATATCAAGATGAAAGCACAGAAAATACATAGCTGCCCCAAAATCTACTTTAAAAATAATAAAAACACATTAACCCCCAATAGATAATGTATTTTAGTGACTTTATAATCACTGCATATGCCGCTTTCTGCTCTGCTAACCAAAAAGGATCAGATGACCTAGTCTATGTTTTCACTGTATCTGTTAGCTACAGCTGCCAACTAATGATCAAGTGTAAACTACTTTGTAAAACACGTCATCAGAAAACTTATTATGAAGGGAACAATATAGGCATCAACATTAGTTTAGTAAAAAGAACCTTTATATATGTCTATATTTTTTATATATTTTTCTTTATCGCTCTTGGTATGCGATAAAGCATTCAGTTGTTCTGTTTTCTTTTTCTTTTTTTCATGTGAAGATTTCTGGTAACGTGAATAAGTAACCAAAGTTCATATGACAAAAGAGACTTCGAAAGAGTACATGCATAAGTTTCTTGTATTATAAAGAAGATCTCTCCAAGAAGTCTCGAGGCAACAGCCTTCTTTATGTTTTTCTTTCCTTCTCCTTTAACATTTGAATTTTGGCGGTTAGAAGCTTGCACTAGGGAATCTGCAGCAAGCTATGATAACTGTTCACTAGATACTCGTGATGTGCATTTTGTGAGAGAAAAGACAAACAGAATATGTTACTCAAAACATGTATATGAAGTACAATAAAAAAAAAAAAGAAAACAACTTTGCCCCATTTTATATAGATATAAAATTCTCTGTAACTATCAATTTTACTGGCCAATGTATCCGATATCAAGCACACAAACCCTCCTGTCCCTGCAACACACACTCCACCAGCTTTCATCAGAAAATACCTCTCCTTTTCACCCTCCATCAGCAGATGGACCCACAAACCACATTTAGTAAAGGCACAAACCTCTCAAGTGTATGAGAATGTATTTTTACATGTCATGACGGATTCTTAGAAAGAAAACAATCTTCTCTATTATGATAAAGAACAATTTCCAATACCTTTTAAACTATTTAGAACAAGTCACATTAAGTTATATCCATTAGATCTAAAAGGACCCAAGCATGACATGACATTTAACAGGAGAGAAAGCCCACTGATGCAAAACAAGGGGCTACACTTTCATTTAATTGCACTGAGATGGGGAGCTTTCATTTTACTTATCGGAGCGATCTATATCATTGGAATCTAATACACATACACATACAGTATCCGGTATTAAGGGGGTTCTTGTTTTAACCAATATTTCTATGGTACTGCTACATTGCCCCTATGTAGTTGTCAACTAATAATACACTCTGTCAAGGGAAGATTTAGAATTTTAACATCTATGTTTAACATTCTAGCGTATTTGTGTTAAAGGCTTTTAAATAGCAAATAAATTAAAAAATAAATAAATAAATAAATAAGCATACTTAATAAATATTAAATGATTTTTACCTTAACATGTATGTTTTTCCCAGAAGTAGGTGATTTATAGCACGAAAATTTTGGGATTTGAAGGGATTGTGGAAGAGCTTCATTTGTATTATTTACCCTTAAGCTTCTTGCTTGTTTTATCAATCGATAACATTTTTCCATTTGTTGCCTGCCTTTTTAAACTAGGTAATGAGATATCCATATCTTCAGTATTTTCCAAAATCTTATTCTTTTTCACAATTCAGAGGCATCATCAAGATTATTAAATATTTTTATTCCTTCAGATAGATGTATTTTAATTCTGGCAGGAAAAATGATTTGTGCTTTAATTTCAGCTTTCTTCAGATTTTTAATGAGAGGAATGCAGACTTTTCTTTTAGTTATTATAGTAGAGGTATAGTCATTGTCAAATCTTATGTTTCGACCATTAATTTGTATAGGATTACCTGCCCACGCTGTTTTCAGGATTAAGTCCTTGTCTTGAGATGATAAAAATTTTACAATAATGGATCTTGAAGCATTTGGATTTTTTGACACAGACATATTTGACAATGACCAGTGAGCTCTCTCTATCCCAAAAGAGAGAGATTCAGGTAGGTTTAGTGTCTTAGGCAACCAGTCATTCAAGAACTGTAGTGTGTTATTTCCTTCCATTTTTTCAGGTATGCCGTATATTCTAATATTATTTCTTTGTGACCTTGATTCTAGGTCCTCCACTTTATCTGAAAGTGCAGTGTTTTGCTTTAGTAAGAAGTCAATCTGGTTATCATTTTCATGTTGTCTTCCATCTATTTCATTAAGAGATTCTTCAATTTCTGTTATCTGGTCTGTGTGTCTTGTAATTATCTCCTTGAATTCTTCAATCTGCTTTCTATTTTCTTTCTTCATGTTTTCCATGATTTTTTCTAAATTGTCCATTTTCATGGAAAGATCTTGAATACTAGATATTATTGTTTGTAATTCTTTCTTCATGGAAGTTTCCTGGAGAGAGGCTTTTGAATGACTCATGGCTGAAAGAGTCTGTTATATTCAGCTGCTGTACTTCTGACAGGATGTAATTCACTTTCTAGTCACCAAAATTGAAATATTTGTAGAAAAAAATAATCCACTGTATCTAAATATATAGGTGAAAGAAAACTTAGATGTTTTTAAAATAATATTAAGAACATTTCCTGTCAGAGAAATTTCTATTATCTCTCTGACATCTTGGCCACGCCCCAGCAGCCACATTTCTAATATTCTATTACTTATACACATGTAACAGTACAGCAATATATCATGACACCGACTGTTGAACGTATACATGTAACAGTACAGCAATATATCATTACACTGACTGTTGGACTACTGAAAAGAAGTTTAGATAAAAAAACAGAGAGGCAGATTTTGGGTTAGTAGCAAAAATGCTTGTCTTGTTTCACAAAGGCTTGAGTACAAATCCCACAACAAACTTTACTATTTTTCTTAGAACATTTAATACTAAAATTACTACTGCTAGGTAGACTTTACCTTTCTCATCCAACAACAGACATTTCTTCCAACTTACCACTGAAACATTAATTACGGAATGAGAATGTAGCTATTACACATACCTCTTAGTTTATGTATTCAAATTTGAAGCACTGCCTCAATAATCAGGGACACCACTTTTTTTGCAACATGTAACAGTGTTATGTCTGCATATACATCATCCTTCAATATCTGAAACTTTTCATGAATAAATTCCACCATATCAGTAACAGTACTTGTTTGTAACCATTATGTTAATCTTTTGAAGTATGAAACATTCTTGCAACCCATTCTTTCAGCTATAAGCCACTCAACCTTGGATGTTTTCACTTATTTGCCCATTCTTTGTCTCCTATTAAAACCTTAGACCAGGAGGAGAAGTTCTAGAAAATAATTAATAAAGAATTGAAGGAATTATCTGGGAGTAAAATAAGTTAAGAGTTAAGTGGGATAAGTTTACCCCCCCCCCAACAGAACAAGGTAGTTTAGGATTATCTGATTTGAAATTATATTTTAGAGTTACACAGCTAAGGCTAATATATACAATGCTGGCAGAAGATTATAATTCAAAATGGAAAGGGATAATGATTAAGAAGAAGGGAAGTTCAAGAAATAAACAGAGAGTGGGATTTTGGATGCAGATCTTTAAGGACAATAACAACAACAATAGAGAATGTTATATTCATAAAGCAGCAGAAAGTGTTTTAAGAACTATGCCAACATGGGAATGGAGAAAAGAGATTTTGCCAGTATGGATGACTGCAAGTAGGGGTACACAAAATAGCCAAGAGGGGTTGGAATTATCTGGGAAAAAACTGGCAAAGGAACCAAGGTACTGGAAGCAAATAGGGAAAAGTAATAGAGTAGGATGAGGCCAAGAAGTCTGAATTACATGTTAGAAACTATCTTCCCTATCAGGGATTAAGATCACAGTATAGGCAAAGAGATGTAGGGAAACTCTATGTGAAAGACCTGCTCTGGTAGACAGGTTTCTAATCAAATCTAGAGCAGAAGCTGCTGTTAAATGGGTGGATAATTAGTAGGTCATATAAAACACTGGATAAGGATAAGAATCAATCAGGTGGTTAGAGAAGATTGGGAAGTGAGACTGGAAATGCAATTTACAATGGTACAATTGGAGGACATATGCATGCCCCCCCCCCACACACACACAGACACACACACAGCAAGGTCCAGAAGGTTTAGGATATTTGCTTGGAAGTGGACCTTTTTTTTTGTTTTGTTTTTTTGTTTTTTTAAAGGTATTTTTACACCCCAAGGAAACTTCAAATTATTTTTATTTGGGCAGACAGCAAATGTTGGAGGTGTGATGGTGAAGAAAGGGGTAACTGGCAGCATGGTTTTGGGAACATAAATTATTTATTTATTTATTTTATTTATTTTACATTTGTTAACCGGGATAGTCCATCTGGATACATGTCCATTTTCAGTGGAGGCCCGGGGAGAAAAGCTCCAAAGAGACAATTTACAAGACATACAGACAATGCTTAAAAACATATTTCAACTAGGTCCACTAAGAGTATCTAGTTGAGAACACATATTAAGTGTCATGCTATAGATAGGTACAGTTATCAATAGATTTATAAACAACAATAAAACAAGCAAACTAACACAAATATACTCTTATTCTTTTGTTGTTGTAGAGTACAAGTTTATGCAGGTGAGTCAAGAGACTATGTATTAAGGCAAGAGTTGCATTAGTATAGGAGTGGGACTGGAGTTAGTCTGGTGTGGAGCAGGGACATAGCCATTTGTTGTTTAGATGACTTTTGATAGACCTTTTAAATTTAGGTAGGGAAGACTACAGGGTTATAGATGCAGGCAGGGAGTTTCAGATTTTGGACATATAAGAAGAGTAGAGGGAGTCACCAGCATGGTTGTGCGTTCTAGTAACTGTTAACAGTAACTTGTCTGTGGAGCGGAGTTGCCTAGGACAGGAGTACTGTTGGATTATGTTACTTAATGAAGGTGTTATATGTGGTTGGGAGAGCAGCTTGTGAGTGATGATCAGTTGATTATAGATTAGTAAATCTGGCAGTTCAAGCCAGCCCAATTCCTTTAGGTTGTGACAGTGATGGGTTCTGAAATAGCTGTTATTAGCAAATTGGCTATCTGATTATAGCAGGTGGTCATTTTGTTGGTTTCTGTTTTGGATAGATTGGTCAAGATTGGATATGCATACAGTAGTGTTGAGAGAAGGTGGGTACAAGCCATTGTGGATCTAGTGTTATGGGTCAGGAAGGATTTGTGTTTGTAGAGATTACCTAGCTTTTTGTTTGCATTTTTAATAGCCAGGTTAATGTGTATATCAAATTTTAACTTGTTATCAATGGTAACTCCTAGTAGTTTTGTGTGGGATTCAGGCGAAATAGGGGTACCATTTTTAGAGTGAATGGTGAAGGAGGAGATACGAGTGGTAGTTTGTGAGGGATAAAATAGCAGAAGCTTGTTTTTTTTGGGGTTAGGTATGAGGCCATTCTCAATAAGCCAGTTTTTGACTGAGTGGAAGTTATCCTGGGTTTTATTATGTAGATCTGCCAGGGTAGGGACGCTGTATATTATAGTTGAATCATCTGCCTATTGGATAAGGCTAGAACTATTTGCAGCTGAGTGGAGATTATTATTATTTGTAAAAATTGAGATCAGCAAGGGGCCCAGTATACATCCCTGACGTACCCAAAGTTTGAAAGGTAAGAGTTGAGACAAGTTATTGTGCCATAGTACTGCTTGTTGCCTATTGCTGAGGTAGTATTTGAACCAGGAGACTGGTTGTCTAAGCCTAGGTTTACAAGGTGGGAGATTAGTTTGTCATGGTTAACCATATGAAACGCTTTTGATAGGTCTATGAAAAGAGCTGATGAAAGTTTACTGTTGTTCCTGTTGTGGTTTATGGTATCTGTGAATGCTAACAGGGCTGCAGTTATGCTATGACCTGGGCAAAAACCGTGTTGTGTTTGAGATATGAGTTCTTGATTAATAAGGTGGGACATTAACTGATGGTGAATACATTTTTCTAATATTTTAGCTAGTGGGGATAGGATTGCGATTGGTCTGTAGTTTGATATGTCATAGGAACTTCCCCCTTTGTGAAGGGGTATAATGTAGGCAGTTTTCCAAATCATGGGTACTGTGGCTTCAGAGATTGATCTGTTTATTAGTATAGAGACTGGTATAGCTATTACAGCTGCTGCCAGTTTTAAGAATTCATTGGGGAGGGAATCTGCTCCTAATGTTAATTTTTAATTGGGAGAGTAGTTTTCTTATGTAGGAGGTTGGTGGGTTGTAGCTTAAAAATGGGACTGTTGTTGGATGTAGGGTGGTCACTTGTTGCATTTGCAGTGAGCTGCTTTTGTGCTAATGCAAGTATGGTTTCAGTAAAGAATATAATGAATGATTCAGCTATGTTTTCTTTTGTTAGACCTGTAGTTGGGGGTGGGGTAATGGTTTTAGCAGGGTGTAGTAACTTGTTTAAACCTGCCCAGAATTTCTTAGGATTATTCGTGTGTTGTTTTTGATGGGTAATAAAATAATTTCTTTTATCTTGCATGACTAGTTTCTTGGTGAGATTTCTAATATGTTGGTATGCTTGTTGTGTTCTAGGGTTTTTGTTGGAACTCCAGGTTGTCCAGGCTATATTACTTTCTGTTATTTTTTGCCTAGTTAACCATGGAACTGTGTTAGCTTTAACTCTTGTAGTTCTTACGGGGGCATGCCTATTCAGTATTTCTAAAAAGGTGGAGTTGAAGTGTTCTGTGGCTTCATTTAGGGATAGGAAATACAGTTCAGACCAGTTGTATTGCTTTAGCTCTTGTGTGAAGTTAGTTGGGTTAAAGTGTTTTTTGTTCCTGATTGTCTGAAGTATTGGGATTTGGGGGTGGTGGGAATTATATTTAAGTAAGAAGGTAGTTTGATGGTCACTTAATGAGTCAGGAAGGGTGCCTGCTAAGTAGGAACAAGGTATTTTATTTAGTAAGATCCAGTCTAATAGTGTTTATTTTTTTACTATTTTTGGCTATTCTAGTGGGCTATTTGATTACTTGAGAGAAGACTAGCAGGTTGATATGGTTAGTGGGTGCTTGGGAGGAGCATGTGGGCCAGTCTATATTAAAGTCTCCTAATACAATGGTCTCTTGAGGCATGGATTGTGATAGCCATTGAAGTAATGTTTCCATGGTAGGGATATTATTGCCTGGGGGGATATAACCTGTTACTAGATTGATGTTTTTTTGTTACATATTTTAAGCCTAGTTAAGAGTATTTCTGTCTTATCCAAAGGGGCATGGATAACTCATATTTAGTTATGGTCAGAGTATTTTTGTAAAGCAGGGCAATGCCACAGCCCTTTTTCTTTAGTCGATCTTGTCTAAGGATACTGTACCCAGGTGGAAGGATCTTTGTATCTTTGGTAAATGGTTTAAGCCATGTTTCTGTTAAACTGACTATATCTGGGCGATATTGTGAGATTTGAGTATGAAGCTCATATATTTTATTGTTTATGCTCCTAATATTTAGATTTAGGAGGAGTAGACTATTTAATGGCCTGATATTTATTTGGGTTAGATTGGGAAGCTGTTGTGCTTTATTCAGATGATTTATATCATTAGGTCCTGGATTTGTGTGGATATCTTCAGCATTTAGGAGTTGTTGTTGGTTGTTTTGCAATAATTTAACTAGTCTTTGTAGTATTGTTAGGTATTTATGGGTTGCTGTTGATTTGGGGTAGGTGGTGATGGGTTTAAGATGCGTATAGCTTATGGTAGTAGTGTTGAATAAGGTGGGGTTTATTGTTAGGGAGTAATTGGCTGGGATGGGAGAGATAATGGCAGTGGATTTATGGGTAAGGGGAAGTTGTTTTGTGCAGGGTAGTTGTATGAAGTGATGTGGTAGGTACATGCTAAGAGGAGTAGTAGGGTCATTTGCAGGAAGAATGTCTTCATAGTTAAAGAGTATTGTTAATTGTATGGATTTTGTAGGAGTGAGTTGAACAGATGTATCAGGGTTGGGAGGGATAGGAGTGGTTGTTGGATCTATAAGGGGGTGGGGGAGATGTGGATTGGATTTTGGATGATTAGGGGACGGGCTGGATAAGTATAAATGTAGTTGATGTGGGGGGTGGGTGGGAATTGGGGGTAGGGTAGGGGAGCGTAGTGAGCCTGCAGGGCAAATGGAGCGGGCTAGAGCAAATGAGGAGAGTGCAGCAGAAAAGGTATCAGCAATGGTAGCACTATAACTAAGGTAAGAGGGTAATTAAATGATTACTGTAAGGGAAGAAAAAAATTAGATTAACAAACTAAAAAAAGAAGTTTGTGATTTTAGCAAGGAAGGGAGTGGATATATGAGAGTTTAAGGAGGTAGGGAGTATGAAATAGATAAGAAAAATACCACCTGCTTTTGGCATTAAAGCCTCAGGAGATATACTGTAGTACTAGCTAATTTGTTTGCAGGTGCTGCCACCTAGTTAAATAAGTCTTAGTTTGTAATAACTGATTTATGGGGTTTAAAGACTGGAGGGGGGAGAGTAGTAAACAGTCTGCGGTAGGCTGCTGAAAGAATGCACACTTGGGAGGGCAAACAAGCACAATAATGGATATTAAAAGTAGCTTAATTGGCTAGTTTATAGGTAATTTCTTTTGGCTACATACATTCACAAAAAATTTGTATTTGGGAGTCCCTGCAGTAGATTGCTTATTAGGTGACCCAGGCTAGCAGGCAAATTCTGGGAGTCTTCTGGGTTTAGGCAGGAGGTAGTCCTTTTGAATATATTGGCAGGGAGGGAGCACATGAGGTGGATTACTGTAAAAAAGAGAGAGAGACACAGTGGATTAAGTTAAGTAAGAGCAACGAGTAATGAGAATAAAGGGGTAAGGTGAAAGATTAGGAAAATAGTCAGAGGAGTATAGTCCGTTAGCATACAGTAAGTAATGAAAGACAAGGGATAGAAATAGCTGGGAGAGTAGGTTCAGGAGATGGTAGTAGATATCAGTAGATATGGTTAAAGTACAACACAGAGGCAGGCAATATTAGAGACTCAATTAACAACAATTTAGTCGCTCTGCAGTCCAAGCTTCAGAAAACAAATGCAAGTTTGGCTGTATAAAACACTTGTAAGAAACACTCATTCAACAGTTGTGATACAGTATAAGACACAAGTTAATAAAACACTCTCTCTATGGAGAAATACATTTCTAGTAAAACAAAAAACAATCACTCTACAGCCCAGTGAAATTATAAGTGCCCCAAGCCCAAGAAATTGCACCATATAGAAAAAAAAAACACTATCACTATATGTTTAAAAATAGGTCAGGCGTTATTTAAGTCTTACCAGTACTGCTACTGTCTCTATTTGCATTTAAATCAATATTGTGATTTGGCTGTCGACATGGGTGTGTGTAACACTTTAGATATTGCCCCTTTAGGAGAGACAAATCAGGCATATACGATGCCTAGTAGTTAGCGCACTTTAGCTATTTAGCTAGTACAGCCTTTACCGCTAAAAGTTAAAATAATAAAAGAACATCAATAGCCAGATCATAATCGTTCACCAAGGGAGCCCCTTTGAGTGAGACAACCCCGGCATATGCGACTCCCTATGGTCTGCACTACTTGACTAGTCAGTCTGTACAATTCTTTCCACTAAAAGTAAAAAGATAGAAAGAGACAAACAATAGCCAAAACAGAAAAATGATCCACAGGAGCGAACCCAGAAGAGCAGTTGGTAGTTTTTTCACCGTTACTAAATTGCCACCAGGGAGCACTATTATTCCCTTAGCTGTTTCAAAGGTAAAGCACAATTCAGCTGTTTTATCAAAAGAATCGCAAACAAAAAGAGCAGTGCTAATGAGCTGGCACACTTTGAAAAATTCCTTGCAGAGTACTTTATCAGAAATATTAGATGAGCAAATGTCTCTAAGTTAGGAAATGACTCTTTTGAGCTGGGATACAGTATCTAAATTGCTTAAACACTGTAAGGCCTTATTAGGTTTAATTCAGTTGGCTGCCAAAAAAATTACTAGAAAAAAGAAATCAAGATCTAAACCAACTGTATTTTAAGTTTGTAATATTGTAAAAGAAATAGAACTGGAAGAGGGATCTTTAGAAAAGGGAAGGAGCAAATTACATTGAAATAAATGGAATGTGTGGGAACAATACATGCAGAATAATGTTCAGAAGGAGAAGTGGGGTTTAAGGGAAGGTGGGAATTGAGAGCACTATGTAATTTTAGACTGAAAAACAGTTGTTATAAAGAAAGAAAATGTGCAATGCACAATGTGTGTAAATGGAAAAAAAATGTCAATATGGTTTGTTTTCTTTTGCATTAATATATATGTGTCTGTGTCTTAAGTGATCATTTAATAAAGGTGTTTAAAAAACGCAGACCAGGACAACACAAATTCACCACTGATGGCCCTACAATCCAAGATTCTATTCCTGGTCACATGCATCATCGTCTTTAACTGCAATAATTATCTCCTATGAATGCAAATGTTTCAAAGGAAATACTAGAAAAGAAAACAAAGTAGAGATATAATGCTGAATTAAAGAGTACATGCTGAATCTACAGTGGACTTTGAAACTTAACTTTTCCTTTAATATCACTCATATATGTTTCCTCTTGATTTTTTCTGCTACTAAAACTGTGGCCCATGAATCTAGTATAGCTGTTCAGCATGGCCAAAAAATTACCATCTAGGTCCAGCCTGCCTACCTGTAGTAGGTGGGGTAAATACAGCTTTAATTACATTAACATGTAACTACACAACAGGGAGGCTAGTAAAATATCCACAGTGCTTAGTTTGTTTATGGAACATTCTGACAAACTTCCAAATGTAATATGGCATTGGAAAGGAAGAAATATATTTGTTTTAAGAGTTTCAGTGTTCAGAAATACAGAAGTACAATCTGCATTTAAAAACTAGTTCAGCTAATCCAACAAGATAGTGCAGTGGTAGGAAGTATATTTCTGCTGCTAGTGGCATCTGGAATGGACTTATGGCACCAGTAGAACTGGCTGTGGGTGGAGAATAGGATGAAGTGTCTGACTGCCAGCTCTTCTGTCCTGGGAGGTGGGGAAGGGGGAAATCCAATGCCTGTGTGATCTCTAGCAGAGACATTGAGTCTAACAGGACATCTCCTTATAAAGGGATAACATCCTGATGTCCTTGCACTGGCTGTCACCACAGCTAGGATCAGTTGTTTCAGGAATAATAGCTCCTAAACTCTGTGCTTATCAGCCTTTAGTGAATTCCTCACTCCATTGGGTCTAAACATTGATTACTGCTGAGATTGAGTTCCTAAGGAATTGTGACCCCACCCAAAAGTGGGTCATATCTGAAATTAGCCAGAAAGGAGTTCCTAAGGATTTGGGATGGGTGAGTGGGGAGGCCAGGGAGAATAGCCTGAGGTTGTGCTGGGTCAAGGGGGATTACAAAAATAAAAAATGATCCAATTACAATTAACATAAATTCTTTTACTGGAACAAAACTTAGAAGGAAAGTTGAAATTTTGGACCTAGAAATTTGATTTATTTCTCACTGTAAGTGGGCTAGATGAGAAGCCTGAAGATGTACAGTGTGCCATATTTCTGCATATCAGTCAGCAACAATAACTGAAGATATATAACACTTTTATCAATCTTGATGAGGAGAAAGACAAGAAATGCTCAGGAATTATGATGAGCTTAGAAAGAGTTTTGAAAGAGATTATCAGGGGATTCAGAAAGATTATAGATGTTTATGTTAAGAAGTTGAAGAACTGAGTCATTCTGTGAATTTGGTGAGTTGCATGATTAAATAATGACAGACAGAATAGATTGTAGTATAATAAATGCTCAAATAAGGACAGACAATTAAGAAGCAGATCTTACCTTATCAAAAGCTGGGGATGCATGCACAGCAAGTGAGATTAGTAGTACATAGTTCAAAGCATTAAGAGAAGAAGCAGAAGATAAAATGTGAGTAAAGTAAATGTGAATATGAAAAATAAGTGAAAATGCAATGCAACAATAATGGAAAAGAGAAAAATAGCCAATTAGCCATGTGTTATGTATTAAAGGACAACAACAGGATTCTATTATTAAATGCTTAACTTCTCTGTCCTTTTTCTCTCTATTTACTGTCCCTAATATGAACAAACAACAATGCAGCATTTAAAATATTTTAAATCAACTGTTTCTCTCTACCAGAACAGTACCTTACTGTACTGTGGTGGTTTCACTTTCAAAAAAAAAAGTTTTATCCTGCCCTGGAAAAGCTTGCAGCAGTCTCCAATTCATTGATGTCATCAAGGCCAATGAATACAGGTAGTTTTCTGGCCAATTCCCTTCCCAAACTGACACCACCATGACCGTCCTAAAAACCCACCCATGCTGTGATGTTACAGCTCCCTGGTCCTTCCCTTACCTGTACAGAAAGTAAAGGCTAGAACAAGGAGACAGCACATAAGTCAAGTCTCCTGCTGTGAGTTGTCAGTCACAGCAGATAACAGCTCAAATTACCCTTAGCACTTTGACAGCTAGGGAAGTAAAGTGTGAAGGGGGATGGGAAATGAGTCAAAGTAGAACAATTCAGGCTTCACAAAAGACTGCAATTTAGCCATCCTAAAAAGAAGCAGCAGGAAAAAGCATGTTGAAAGTCTGTTATGTGGCATTTGCACTCTTTGTGTTTTAAGTAGTCACTGAATGACATGAAATGTTACTTAAAACTGACTGACTGAAAGACAGCAGTGTATGCATATAAAATCATTGCAGTGACAGGAATTTTAGGAAGAAAGAAGCCTGTGTGATGCAATTTTTACAGACAAGCACTGCATTGTGGGATACCTAGAGGCAGACTAAACAATCAGAATTACTTCAAGATACCAGACTCCATGTGGTCAGATTCAGAAATTATGTATCAAAACATTTAAAAACCTGTAAATAGTCCAAAAGTGGTGTTAAAATGTAGGAAACACCAAACCATGATGAAATAAGCATGTTTTGAGCCTGTAGGTGTGGTTCTGTTTTAGGTGTGGTTATAAACATGAGTGAAAGTACAGTAGTGCTTTTAATCAGTTTTGTAGAAGCTGTGGTAGAAAGAAACACTATGCAAAGCTATCTAAAAGAAAAGATAATTGTGTTCAAAAGAATTTGCATGCTCCCAAAGAGAAATATGAAAATGAGCCATTTGTTTGTACTATTGCAGTGAGAAAAGTTGACAGAATGATGTCTGCAAACATATCATAAACAGTGACAAGAGAGCATAGAGGTGATATTGTGGAAAATTAGTTCCTTAGTAAGTTTACAACACCAGTGTTGCTGGCAGTAATCACTATACTGAAATGTGTGAAGTGCTCACAATATGAGTGGTAATATGATTAACATGACAAAAACAGTATGTTAGACTGAGGGCTTCACTGTATTCTTAGTGAGTTCACTATAGTACATTAAGGTAGAATAATAGGCCTGAAAATATATAGTCAGACTTGTGTTTTCATGTGTGCATTCAATTTCAGGGAAAGACAGTTCAGTAGAAGGGAAAAAATAATCTTGCTGTCTAAGCATGAGATTTGCAGAAATAATAGTTCTCAGGGAGAGCTACAGAATGCTCCTTTCTCAAGGGAAAGATATTTGTACTTGCAATGGAATGCTAGATAAAAAACAGACTGTGAGGTGCATGCAAGACAAGGCTTCGAAACCAGTGCTAAAGAGGTGTGTAAAACATTATAGGGTTCAGTATTATTAGGATATACTTCAGACATGGTCAATTGAATCAGTTAAGTTAGTTTTATATGCAAAAGGTCTTTGCAGTACAGACACTCAAGCCTAAGTATCAAAGTCAGATCAAATATCTAGCACTATTCATGAGGAAAAGTCTACTTTGACTGATATTATTCAGAAGAATCAGAATATATGTGTAGAACCTTTTGACTATATTTATTAGCACTGTTACTGTTATACAGCATTCCAGAATTTCTAAAGACTGTCATTGTTTATCAGCATTTTTATTGGAGACAGTATTCTATTATTGTTGACATCTAAGAAAGCATTCTTAACCAAATTACAGCATGTGCAGAATTCATTCTGAAAAGTACAAAAAGACTTGGCCCATAAAGGAGAGACTGGCACCTGTGAAGCACAAGTTTGGGTAATTAACAGATAAAGACATTCATTCCAGTTGTTTCCAGGTAATTCCAGTATACCACAGTCTTATAAAATCTTTCAATGGAGAACCTACCATTGATGGGGGGGGGGGGGTAACAGTTAAAGTAAGTCCCAAAACCCCCAGAGCAACCTTATCAGCAGTCAGACTACATGCATTCTACAGAATGGACTTCAGGGCAAAGTAAAATCAGTCTCTGAGAGTAACATTTTTTCCAGTCTATCAGTAACTATAGCAGACATGTTTCACAACAGACTTTTCAGCTGCACACCAGTGTTTTTCCAGATGGGAGACTATGAGCTCCATAGAGAATAAGTCTGCTGCTTACAGCAGACCTGTTGGTAAGACACCACTAATATTCCAGATGTAAACTTCATACACAAAACAGAGCAGATGACATACAGTAATTGCAGCTGTTAGACTGCAGAGCACCAGTGTTTATTCAAAACACTTCTTCAGAAAAAGCCTCAAAGAACATCAACAGGCCAGCACTATTTCAGAAAATCTACAACCTTCAGCAGTGTTCCTTCAGAACATAAAAAGACATTATCCAGTTAACAGCAACACCATCTCCACAAACTTTCAGGTTTCCAGTGTGACACTACACAGCCAAGAAGGAATAAAAAGTTTAAAAAGCTGCAGATGACAAGACAAATTAATCATAAAGTTATGTATGTACTTTTTAGCTAAGTCAGACAGTAATTATCAAACAAGTTTAAATACATTAGTTATGGTACATTTTATAAATATGTCAACCAATACTTCTACAGTAAAGACACCAGTAAATGTTTGGTTTAAAGTTAAAAACTGGGTAAAGCAGTGCAAAAAACTGTGTTCCAGAAATGTTCATTTAAAGTTAAAGGTTATTTGCTCAGAAATGTTGCATCTTTCCAGATGCAAAAGGGTTAAATTACAGAAACATACTACAACAGACACACTACCTCATAATTTGCAGAATGAGTCAACTTCTTGTTTACAGTCTTCAGACAGTGTAAATGCTGCAGCACATGTAATTCAAGATACTGAGTTAAGTCATAGTACAATTTCAAATACAAATGTGCAGAATGTAATAAATGCTAGCTTACATGTAATTCAAAGTACAGTGTTAAGTAGCAGTATTGTAAATACAGACATAAACACAGTAATGTATGTAACACACCAATTTCCTGACCAAACATAAAGCAAACATTCACAATATCTCAAGTTCACATTATTTCAAACACACATGTTCAGAATGTCATAAATTCTAGTTTATTGTTTTCAGAACCCAGTGCAAATATTGCACTGAGTGGGGGATAAGAGGAATCAGAGTGCAGGTTTTGATCAGTCTGATAAAGTAAACACCAGCATAAATGATATATAGATTTCAGAGCAAAGTAAAGAAGAAATGCATACCTTACCTAAAGTCAATGCTATTCCTAGTGTTTCAGAGCAAAGTAAAGAAGAAGCGCATGCCATAGTTCAAGTCAGGGTTGTTGCTAGTTTTATAAAAAAGGATTTTCAGCTCATCTATAAAGGGTGTGGCAGTCCAGCACCAAACCAGATTTATCTGTCATTGTTTACGGTTGAAAGAAATGACAATATTTCATTGTTTATTGAAAAATTATGGAATAATGTACTGATTAGTAGAGATAAATCAACTTCAGTTACAAATAGACCTTTACTAGAGGATACAAATGCAGTTTTGTCAGGATTTAAAGGGTTAATAATTACAGCAGCTAACAGTTCAAAGTGTAACAGCTCTGTGCTAGGTATGGACGTGTCATCAGAGTTATATGTTGTTTTACACTTCAGTAACAAGATTTTATGGAAAAATAAAAACGCTACAGAATGTACAGTAGTGCACACAGATGGCAATTGTAAGAATTTGCATGCAGTAGACTGTACATATGTGCACAATTTAAAGAACTGGTTATGACAGGAACATGCAGATTTATGGGTTACAGATAAAATAAATTCCAGTTCAGCTGACACAGCTGAAATACTCAGAAAGATATTTGGAAATGGCCAATGAGGAAAAAAGGTAACAGAACCATTTTGCATTCTGGAAGCACATGTTGTGTAGGATATAGCAGAAATTTCAGTCAAGTTAATTCAAAGAATAAAGGGTTTACAGTTAGAGATTTGGAAAATTGATTTTTTTTGTGTTATTGTTTTGTTTAGCAACCATTGTAAGACCATTGTATTATGGTAGTAAAGTGTTACAATGTATAAATAATATCTTGATACAGACAGAGGAATAACATTCCCAGGTATTAAATGATGTTTTGCCAGTTTACAGAATGTAAAATTTAAAGTCAATGCTACATTTTAGAAGTGACAGTACAGTTAAAAGTTTCAGATCCCATGCAAGAAAAGAGTCCATAATAAATATTCCCCGGGATTCATGAAGCTCGGCGCAAGGACGGCGTTAGCCTTGCTCCGACCGTGTGGCATAGAGATGGCACAGCAACACCACATGCATATTAATGAATGCACGCTGCCGTAATGGCCACATGCATAGGAAACATGTACGAATGCAGGGGGCATGTCCAAGCGCTGCACGGAGGCGTGAACATGGCTGCATACGGGCAACCTAAAATGCTGACTAGTACAGCCTGCCTCTAATAGTAATCACTCCTGTCAGTGTCCGTGGATACTGAAATTTATGCAAAGCATACAAGACATCATTGCAAACACCACAATAAGAAGTAAACACTAAGGCACATAGCTGAATATTGAGTCCCCGTCCCTCGAACAAAGATATTTAAAACCCCGTGCCCGTATTCCATTGTAGTGTCGCTAGTTATACCAAGTGGAAGCGAAATACATCATGTTAGTGCACCGCCAATTGCCAAGCCTAGCCCAGTGGTTTGGGTTACCACCTGTCCTACATTGTGAGGGACAGTCCCCCTCTAGGCAGGTGTGCCCATACCAAAATCATAATAAATGTGAAATGTCCTGCGATAGTAGGACATAATTATGTCCCATATGTTATGTAATAGTCCCATACAGTACGTATGTCCGTATATAAAATACCTATATGTTACAAGAAACAGAATAAGCAAGTAAACAAAACAGAATGACCAACTACACTGCTACAACAATAAAAGCTTATATGTAGGCATGAAACTAAAGTACTATCCTTTGTAATGACCGTGGGTATGTGTTGGCCTGTAAACTCAGATGTGTGCCACAAAAATGTCCCATCCAGGTCATATGAAAAGGTGGCAATCCTACCAATGGTCAGAGCATTCGCCCAATATCTGCCCATTCGTGGTCCAAGTCGTCCTTGTCAGGACGGCCCATAGATGAACGGGTATTACCTGGGTCTACCTACCGTGTCATGAAAGATAAGTATTTGCAAGTACCTATGTGCGTGAAATACAGCATGTGGATGATCTGAAATGTTAGTGTAGACCTCACAACCATATTGGTTACAGAGATATGTAGTGTACACAATGTGTTCTGTTGACTGTGCCATGGGCCATCAACTAGAGAAGGGATGAATGTTGTGGAATATCGGGGTGGGGGGGGGTGACGGGTAATGTAATGATTCGCCAAGGGAAGACTGGATTGGATGCACAATAGGTGAACTGGAGGTCTACAAGTTAGCGGTGAGTAAATCAGGAAGATAACCAAAGTACAAATATACACATCCACAATACAATCCCACAAACGTGAACATTAAAATGTGCAATACACATCTACAGAAACATTACTGGCACATACCCACATAATGGTCTGGCCTGAACTGAGCCATCCAACCCCAACACACCTGGATACATAACTGAATACCCATCATCCCCTTCACAGCACACACCCCCCCCCTTCCTGAACATCCACCAAAACCAGCCATACTCGGGCTGCTAGATAGGCGTGGCCATATCTGCAATTAGTGACCCCTACTCATATCTAGTAGGCAGTCTCACCCTAGGCAGTCTC